>NC_066573.1:3164749-3184758 GCF_024679095.1 Eriocheir sinensis
AGAACACACACACACACACACACACACACACACACACACACACACTACCTATCCTCCCCACCACCTCCATATAATCCCCGTCACGAGCAAGCCCCCCGTTCACACTTTCTCTCTCTCTCTCTCCAACACCTTCCCTCATGTTCCTCCTTCACTTCCTTCTATCCATCTATCTATCTATCCATCTATCTATCCATCTATCTATCTATCTATCCATCTATCTATCTATCTAACCATCTCATCTCAACTCCATCACAAGCAAGCCTCACTTTCACCTCCCACTCGGCTCTCTCATCCTCCCTCCTCAACACCTTCCCTTATGTCCCTCCTTCGCCGCCTTCCACAGCCACCTCCGGGTCCATGATCAAGGAAAGCGTGTGGTTGCCGGACCTCCACGCCGCCCAGCAGGTCTACCCCACTAAGACCGGAGCGGACTTCCTCAGGGTGCACGCCAACGGCCTGATCTCCTGGACGCAAAAGTAAGTAGCGGTAGGAGAAGGAGGAGGAGGAGGAGGCTGAGGAGGGGAGAAAAAAGGTGAAGTGAAGAGTAGGAGGAGGAGGAGGAGGCTGAGGAGGGGAGGAAAAAGGTGAAGTGAAGAGTAGGAGGAGGAGGAGGAGGAGGAGGAGGAGGCTGAGGAGGGGAGAAAAAGAAGTGAAGAGTAGGAGGAGGAGGAGGAGGCGGTGGGGGAAAAGACATTGAACCATTATTATTATTATTATTATTATTATTATTATTATTTGTAGTAGTGGAAAGAGGAGGATAATGAAGCATATATAGAAGGGGGAGGAGGAGAAAATATGGAACAGAGAATAATTAGGAAAGGGACAAAGTGGATGAAGGGGAAGCAGAGAGAGCCAGAGGAGGAAAAGAATGAAATGGAGGAGGAGGAGGAGGAGGCGGAGGAGGAGGAGGCGGAGGAGGAAGAGGCAGATGCAAAGAATGAAGAAATGAAGCAGCAGGAGCAGGCAGAGAATTAGGAGCAGAGAACAGCGGCATTGAGGTTTATTAAGTTTGTAGCGGCGCGCGGAGACAAGTTTTGGGGTCACGAAGCTGGAGATAAAAAAAAGTGAAATAAGTTGCAGGCATAAGACAGAAAGAAAAGAAAAACATCGTTAAAAATACCACTTACCGTCCCATTGAAGAGAGAGAGAGAGAGAGAGAGAGAGAGAGAGAGAGAGAGAGAGAGAGAGCATTCTACTATGTAATTGGGGGAGAACGTGACCCCGGAGATCCGCTGACTGATGCCGACAAGTGTGTAAGTCGCGTGTAAGTCACTCAGTGTTGCCAACTTGGGACTCCTATTCCTCCTCCTCCTCCTCCTCCTCCTTCTCTTCCTCTACCTCCTCCTCCTCCTTCTCCAACTCCTCTTCCTCCACTTCCTTCTCCTCCTCCTTCTCTTCCTCCACCTCCTCCTCGTCTTCCTCCTCCTTGTCTAACTCCTCCTTCTCCACTTCCTTCTCCTCCTCCTTCTCTTCCTCCTCCTCCTCCTCGTCTTCCTCCTCCTTGTCTAACTCCTCCTTCTCCACTTCCTTCTCCTCCTCCTTCTCTTCCTCTTGTTCTTATTCATCACTCTCCCCGTTGATGTTGTTGTTGTTGTTGTTGTTGTTAATTGGTAGTGGTGGTGGTGGTGGTGGTTGAAGTTATTGTTCCACGGGTATTTTTGATCGTTAACTTTCATTTGGAGAGAACAGCAGTAGTAATAGTAGTAGTAGTAGTCGTAGTAGTAGTAGTAGTAGAGGACAAAAACAACAGCTATGATAATGATACTACTACTATTACCACCACCACCACCACCAATAATGATAAAAATAACAACAACAATAATAATAATAAAAATAATAATAATAGTCACCACGTGGTTACCCTGGACGAGGCTTAACCAAGAGTGACCTTTCCCGCGGGCCAGGCTCATGGGCGGGATGAATGGAGTACCGTTGCCAGACTATCTTACCCAAAGCATAGTATTTACCGGTTTCTGACGCCTAACAATTGCCAAGAAACATCAGGCAATAACTGTTTTAACGCCAAATATAAATGAATCTAGTTATTGGGGCCCAGAAGACAGTATTTGGGTTGGAAGTTGGTAAATATGAGAGGCTGAGTACGACAATCTGGCAACGTTGGAATGGCGACGCACAAGGAAAATTCTGCTTGTTGACATTTATTTTTCACCTCCATCACACTTAGTCGGACTTCATTCTTAACTATATTATATTTTTCCCCCTCCTCTTTGTGTGTGTGTGTGTGTGTGTGTGTGTGTGTGTGTGTGTGTTTTAGGTGTTTTATATGCCGTGTGTGCCTTATAGATTTCAACTGTTTTTTTTTAACGTTTTTCTTGTGTGTTTTACTTGTTTTATGTGGTGTAAGTTTTGTGGTGTTTTGTGTGTTCTTATTCCCTTGTACATATTCTGCGTTTTTGTTTAGTGTATATTTACATTCTGAGTTTTTAAGAAATGCTAGTTTTTGGACCATTTCGTAAAATAGAGATTGATGCGTTTTTATTGTAAGTTGTGGTCAATAAATATCTATCTATCTATCTAGCTATCTGTGTGTGTGTGTGCCTCTATTGTCTGCAGCCTGTCACACTAGCCTCAACGAGCACCCTTCGCCTTTTTTTTTTTCAGGATCCACGTCTATTTCCCCTGCAGACTCAACCTGAAGTCCTACCCGCTTCGCTCTCACCCCTGCACGCTGCGCCTTGACAGCGGTGAGTGTGTGTGTGTGTGTGTGTGTGTGTGTGTTGCGAAGTGCCTCATCTTGCGTCTCAGTATCAAGTGTTAGTTAACTTTCTTTGCTTCATGTCTCTGTTTTTCTTTCATGAACATCTGACTTTAACATAATTAGTAGTGCGAGAATACAAGTGGGACTGCTTCTAATTGTGACTATGGCTATAAGTACTTAGAACATCAATTATTGCGGTATTACGATCGTTAAGTAATATCCAAAGAATTATATCCAACTATTACATTACATTCTCACAATTTATGATTTTCACCTGATGTTGCTACCGTTGGTGAATGAGGAAATGACAGCGAAATAAGTGAGAGAGATCATAAACACATATATGTTACGTACGGTTATAAAGAATGCTGAATTAAGGTATTACTATAACAAACATAATACTCTTCGATAAAATAATAGATTTTTTTTTTTTTAGTAAATCAAGCTCTATACGCTGAAAAGCTGTTTATAAACCCAAGAAGACACGGAACGCTCACCATCCCAGTCCTTGGTGCGAGTGGCGTGCTGGGCGGCGCATCCAGACTTGCACACACACACCTTACAGATCCTTCTTGTCCTTATAACGCGAGTCTGGCTGCTTAGGGCGGAGAGAACGCGTCTTGCCCGTGTGAATGACTTTACTCGCTCATCACACACACACACACACACACACACACACACACACTGGCTGCCCGATATCGATGATTTCAAACACTGTACCGCTGCTGCTTTTCCGCTCACTGTACTGCGCTTTGATGACTGTGGCTACGTTGTGTGTGTGTGTGTGTGTGTGTGTGTAATTGCTTTGCTACCCACCTTCAAATTCTCCATTCCCCTGCACACACACACACACACACACACACACACACACACACACACACACAGCAATTCTTATTAAGTTATCGATGTCGTTGTTTTGCGCGTGCCTTGCTGTTGTGTATTCAGCGCGTCACGGCGGCGTTTGATGTACAATGATAAATCACGGACAACATCTATGGCGTCTGGGCTCGTCATTCAAGTCGATGCTTCGCGCTACAAGCCTGGCAACTCGAGTAAAATAATAGACACATTACCTTGTCTTCTCTTTCATTTTCCTTTCCCTTCCCTTTTGCTCCGTTCCTTTTTCTTCCCTTCCCTTTCTTTTCCTTCCTTTCCATTCCCATTCCTCCTTTTCCCTTTCCTTCCCTTCTGCTCCGTTCCTTTTTCTTACCTTCCCTTTCTTTTCCTTTCTTTCCCTTCCCTTCCCTCCTTTTCCCTTCCTCTCCCTTCCCTTCTATCCTCTTCCCTGCCCATCCCTTCCCACTTTCCCTGCCACAATCTCTCCCTCCCCCCCATTCACCAATCTCACTTTCCCTCCCTCCGCCTTTCCGTGTATCAATCTCTCTTCCCTCCCTACTTTCCTTCCTTCACTAATATCTCCCCCCCCCCCCCCTCCCAGTTGGCTACCTGTCCGAGGAGATGGAGCCGGAGTGGAACGGGGAGCCGCCGGTGCCATACCAGGGGGCGGTAGTCTCCCACGGCTACACGATTGCCAAGGTGGACGCGACCAGCAAGACACACCTGACTTCTGGACACAGTAAGTATAACAGACACAAACAGGCAGACAAACAGACGGACACAGACAGGCAGACAAACAGACGGACACAGACAGGCAGACATAAGCGGACACAAGACAAAGACGGGAACACAGAAAGACTAATTGACACATACAGAAGCAATCACAGACACTTAGAAAGACAGACAGACAAGAGGTACAAACAGACTAGTAGATAGACGGGTAGATAAACAGACGCACACAGACACAGATGGATACAGACAGAAGACAGACAAGCTCATGGCCGGACACAAGACAGAGACATGGACACAGAAGGACAGGTTTATACATACAGAGTCACAGACACTTAGAAAGACAGACAGACAAGAGGCACAAACATACCGACAGACAGACGGGTAGAGAGACAAGTAGATAGAAAGACACAGACACACAGCAACAAATACATGTCAAGGTTGAATTGCATGAAGAGGAGAAAAAGCTTGAAATCATAAAGTAGAAGTAAAAGAATAAGAAAAATCAGCTTTTCACACACACAAAAAGCCTCAATACCCAAGGCATTCTAATCCCCTTTGCCCACCACCAGAGACTAAGAGGCAGCTGCAGCTCCTGGTGGAGGTGGCGCCCCGCAGCGGGTGGGCCGTGAAGCACACCGTCATCCCAATGGTGTCCACCGTCACCACCGCCTACCTCGCCTTCTTCATCAACATCAGGGGTAAGGGAAGGACCCGCATCACTTAAGCCCCGTTCACACTGTGCCGACTCTGGGCCAACACTACCCACGACTCTAGGGTACACGAGGTCTTGGGTGTTGATGTGAAAGGGTCGGGCATGTCTTGAAAGAGGTTTTGAGACTGTTGCCGAATGCTGCGCCGACGTCGTGACGGGAGTCTGGAGTCGTGAGGGTTAGGATGACACGCTGGCAACTAGTTGGCCGAATGTCCCAGACAGTCGGCAAGACACCAAGACCCCAATAAAACCTCCCCCCCCTTCTTGGAGCGTGGGAACCAACTTGTCAAATGGAAAAGTTGCTGGGTTGTCGTGGCCCATAGTCGGCATAGTGTGAACAGGGCTTTAGGCGTTCCATAATTTTAGACAGAGGTGAAAAGTCAAAGGCGAAGCAGAAACACTGTTCGATAAAAAGAAGAGGACGGAAGAAGTTAAGAATATGGTCAATCTACGTAGGCTGAAGAAGTGAGAGAGAATCTTAATGATTATATTGTTAAAGCCAACAAGATTACTATTTCTACTACTGCCTACCACCATTATTATTACTACTCCTCTTTCTAGGGTAAATGAGGCAGACCAATGGCAGAGGCAAATATATAATAAGGCCCTCAAGTGTTCCTGCTATAAAGATCGGTAGAGGCCAAAAGGAGATAAGTTTAGTTTGATATATGTCTTAAAATGCACTATTTGAAATTTAAAGTCGTAGGAGAGATAGACACGGTGGTAAGAGGGCTGTTACTGTTCCTCTTAACATTATTTCTACTACTACTACTACTACTACTACTACTACTACTACTACTACTACTACTACTCCTACTCCTACTTAAAAGATATCTCCACCCGTGTTTATTTTTCCCGACGCATAATTATCATCATGGAGGGCTCAATAAATTGGAGGTCATTAGCCCCAACTCTGTTCGCTAATGACTGTGGCATCCAACCATATTACTAAAACTACTTAGCACTAAATATATATACATAACACCTTATCAACTATTGCGTCAAGATCTCCCTTCCTTTCTCTACTCATGTCTTTCCCGACTCACCCTAATGTCACCCACTCTCAACCACTGTGACCTCATAGTCCATATTGGAAATGTTGGTGGCTTTTGGGCCAGAGTGTCTAGTGCTACTATAACATACTATAGTGGCATTGGCTCCCGCGGGTCCATTTCTCCCCTCTGCTCTGCCACACAGTCCCAACACCTATTTTTTCCTCTCATATGTTACCTATAGCTTACATATGAGAGGAAGAGATAGGTGTTGGGACTGTGTGGCAGAACAGAGGGGAGGAAAGGACCCGCGGGAGCCAACGCCAGACCGCCCTCGACATATTAGGAAGACTATAGACAATACTACTAGTACTACACATCGTCCTAATCGATATGAGTCAAGTTTTCCTTAACCGTTCTTTCCTTTTCTACTTCATTCCTCTATACAATCAGGCAGTCGGTCAACCAAGTCAGTCAGGCAGTCCAAGCAAGCAGTTTATCTTCCCGCCTTCAGTAACCTCTCCCCCTCCCCCATCAGGTGTGTGTGCCCGCGTCATCATCTGCATGCTGTCCCTCGTCACCGCCGCCATCTTCCACGAGAGCACATACCGCAAGGTGCCGCCCGCTCATGACACGATGGTAAGCCCCCTTCTCCTGTCCCTCCTTGCCCTCCTCCTGCCCTTTATAGCTCCCCCTCCTACCCTCCCTAATGTGTAAGGCACAGGTGAGTAGGTGGCATGTGTAATAATGTGTGATAGGAAGGTGTAGTGTCGAATAGCAGTTGTGGTGCAATGTGAACTAATATTAGACATTCCACCTATACCTTTCACATACTCTTACACATACCACCTGCCCATCTGTGGCTTACGATCTCCCCCTCCTGCTCCTTAACCCCACTCACGAAATTACGGTGATCGCCTTCCTCCTGTCTCCACTCCTATTACCCAGCACCTCCATAGCCTGGTCCCTTGCCGACACAACCCCTTCCTCTGCCCCTTTATCTCGTGCCTTTCCACCCTTAACCCTTTTTTACCCTTATCCCCTCAGCCACGTTATTGCCCCGCCCTTCCTCTGTTTTCCTCCCTGACGTGAATTCCCTCAACTTTCCATTCTGAGAAACTTGTCGTACGTTGGGTAGCTTGCTCCAACCACTAATCAAAGGGCATTGGCTTGGCTTCTCTCCACATAAGTTGGCTTTTTATAGGGATGCATCTTTATTGGAAGAACCGATTTTTGGCTCGATGTGTATAGTCGGAATGGGAGTTCCAGGAAGGACAGGTAAAGGTGAAATATGAGTGTTATTACTTATCCTTGATCCTGAGTCGATATTAGTTTCAGATACTGATCGAGTCTCACGGCTCAGTTGCTGGTTTGGAGGTCATGTGTGCGCAAATCACAGCCAAAAAGGCACCGGCGTCTGGAATAGGCTATGCAGCTCTTCCACACCGACTGACCTGAGAGTATACTCCTCTTGACAGTCCATCCAGGGCAGGGTTCTTCAGAGCACTGGTCTCGTCCCGGCACTGGGTCACGAGAGGACAGTCCCTTGGTCACCTTTACTTCACACATACCTGACGATCCCAGTCCAGGGCAGTCTGTGTCCAGCCCACCCAGCTATCCTCCCTTTCTGGCTGGTCTATCAGCGGGCACATGGGCAAGCCTGGGTATGGTCAACTGTGGTAACCCGGATATTGCATGCCCTGTGTACCGGGGTAATGGGTTTTTATCCACCACAGGCTCAATGGGACGTAACGGCTGATTACTCCTCAGGAAAACTCTGATTCTGTTGCTGGGGATTTCACTTCGAGATCCACATACTGGGGACGACGCTACCAAGATCATATGACTCGACATTTTTACTGAAAAAAAAAAAAAAAGATCTGGATTGTACACAACAACCAACAACCTTTTATTAAATACGAAATACCGAGGGTGTTCAACCATGTACACTTTTATGTATGTGCGGCTGAGAGCGCGTCTAGACTTTCCTCACGGAGCCTGATGGTCGGCCCCAGGCTGTTACTGGAGCGGTCAGGTATTTCATTTTAGTTAAGCCGTTGTACTTGTATCTTGGCTCATGCTGCCCCCCGATGCATCTCTTGAACATGTTGTTGAAGTTCAGGATGAGTGGTGGTCATCTGGACGTTATTATTATTTTTTACGTCGTGGCCTATCGCGCCGGTAGGCTTCTTCCCGGTGGATCCTGATGGTCGGCCCAAGGCTTCTTCCCGGTGGGGTCTGATGGCTGGCCCAGCCCGTTCTGGCGTAGGCGAGTGTTTATAGTGGCGCCATCTTGCATTGGCTCATGCTGCCCTCCCGGAGCTCATCTTTAATCCTAGAATCTAGAGTCCGGGTTGATAGGTGGTCTTCTGGACAGCATGTGGGTAGTTTTAAGCCACTCGGCGGCGGCTGAAAAATCCCAGCTTGGTGGCACCGGGCGGGGATTGAACTAGCGTCGTCCTGAACGCGGCGCCGTCACGCTATCCATTCAGCCACCGTCTCCCCATACCACATAATCTGCATGTAACTCATTTCATTTGGTTCAGGCTGTAAACAACAACAAGAAAAAGATGAAGCAAAAAAACAAAACAAAAAAAAAAAAAAAAAACACTTCTTGACGTGTGTTGGTGCTGTCTGTGTTTGGCTGTTCTGATGTTCACGTCATTTTCAATTCTTGCATTATTGAATTTTCTGTTACCGGCGCTGACAGTGACTGCTGTATGCTGATGGGTGTCTGTTCGGTCGGTTTGCTATTTTCAGGGGGTTCGCTATTACTGTCAACCTTGATTTTTTTTCTCTCTCACTGTTTCGTTACTAATGCCTCTGTTCTGTTACTGGCCACCTTAGTAGCAGCTGTTTTTTGTGTCTCGCTATTACTTTCCACCTAAGATGTTATTGTTATTTCCAGTGGTATCCTTTAACGCGTCTGCTGTGATTGGCACGGATTTGGTTTTCACAGCCTGGTAACATATACTTCCAGGTCTTTCTCTGTCTCTGTGATGGATAATGGAGTGTTTTCCATGTGGTATTGGTGTGCTGGATATCCCCTCCCAAGGTGCAGGACTTTACGTTTTTCTTAATTGAACTGTAGCACTCACTTTTTGCTCCATTCCTGTAGCTTGGTGATGTCTTCTTGTAGGAAATCCGCAGTCAAGGGGTTAAAGTTACTCATCTTTCCGTGATCTGTTGTTGTAGTACTGTTAACTTTTGTCACGCCTGTCGCTGCGTTCTGTGCCTTGCTGTCATATGTTCCTCTCGGCACAGGCTATCGAGGTGTTCACGGGGACCTGCCTGGCGTTCATCTTCGTGGCGGCGGTGGAAAGCGTCGTGGTGGACGTGTTGGGCCACTTCCCCACCAAGGGCCGGCAGCCGCTCTCGCCCAATCGAAACTCCTTCGCTCTTGAGGTTGGTGAACAAAAGGTATATCATAGGTGTTTGTGGATATTTACATGTGTGTGTGTGTGTGTGTGTGTGTGTGTGTGTGTGTGTGTGTGTGTGTGTGTACTTTGAAGGGAAGCACTAATTCCTCATCCGTCTTATCCCTGATCCCCCTCAGCAATCAAATGTATCCTCTTCCAAGCCTTATTTTCTTCGTGGAAGGCTAACCTTCTTCCAAACCTATCATCCTCTCTTTCTCCCTCAACAGCCTGACTTCGCCGACGACCACGCCAGCAGCCGGGGCCAAGTGGCCGCACTCTGGCTGGATCGCTGTTTCCGCGTCCTCTACCCCGCCGGCTTCCTCGCCTTCAACGCCGTCTATTGGGTTGTGTATAACTGAGCTACCGTTCGCCTCCTGCCCAGCCTCCCTCGGCTCCGCCTGACGACCCTGCCATTACACTCTGTTCACACTGACATCGGGGATAAGTCCCGCTCACGCCAGAGCAAAATCTATCAATATGACTTGACCTTTCCCAGTAACCAATAATATGATTTAACCTTTCCCAGTATCTACTAACTGGGAGCATACACCAGGGGCACATCCACCGCTTCCACCCCAAACTGTCCCTTCGTGCACGTCCCCATGCAGTTACCCTTCCCACACAAAGCCACTCTTGTCAGGATCGATAACTTGCCCCACCCATGAGCTAGATGGGCGTCCTTTTGGTTTTGTCAACTCAGTGTTGTTTCCTACGTAAACAACCCTTTGAGTAGGATCGACGGCCGGCAGGCGTGCCACGTGCCCATAAAGCTGGAGTTGGCGTTCACAAAGTAAGTTAGTAACAGGCCTCGATTCAGTTTCACGAAGTAGTCGTTGGTTCGGCGGAAAGTCACACCAGCGATACTCCATCCTCCTGCAAAGGCACTTGGCACCAAAGACATCGACACTCCTCTTCAAGTTGGTATTCACTGTCCATGTCTCTCAGCCATACAGTAAGACAGGGAGCACAAGTTATATGAATTTTTGTCCACCATAAGATTTAACCTTTCCCAACATCAAACAGTATGATTTAACCTTTCCCAGTATCCACCGACATAATTCAGCCTTTCTCAGCACCCATCCTTACGATTAAAACTTTTACAGTACAGTGATTTAGGCTTTTCAGAATACAGCAATGGGAGTTAACCTTTCTTAGCATCCACCAGTCATATGTTACAAGAGTTGGATATCGGGCGTGGCTAGCTTGTGGATGGGCTAATGAGTTACCTTTCCGAGCATTCACCAGTCATCTTCAGTCTGAGTTTCGGAGGGTGCCGTAGCCGGCTTGTGGACTGACCAGTGATATACATATAGTAGAGTAAGGGGGAGGGGCTTATTGTCGAAGTTTGTGTGAACAGAGAACAGTCTTGAGGCGCCTTGTCTCGCCACGGGAAGGTTCAGTCAGCTGCGTCAAGACCGCTCGGCGGGGTTGGTCACTGTTACGAAAGCAGCTCAAACATTATGGAAGGAAAAGAAGCTTGAATTGCCTATTGATGGTAAAATGGGGTTCGTTGTAGAAGGAAATCTACGAGAAAATCGTAACAATGCTTGAATCTCCCTTAAAAAATAGTATCAGGGTCGCTGTAAGAATAAGTCTAAGCCATGAAAACACACACACACACACACACACACACACACACACACACACACACACACACACACACACACACACACATACAAAACATGAGATGCCAATAAATAACATAGATAATATGGTCTATATAATCCAATATTAGTGGATATTTTTTTTCAGTCACGATGTTACAAAAGATTAATCAAATTACATTCACTTAGAACAAACAAGCGTGCGACATGAAGTTGTTTTAGATCCTCAGCTTATACTGCACACACACATAACTCGTTTTAAAATGCATAAACTCTTTTACTCTCACCGGCCTGAGGCAACATTCATTACGGGAAGATCTGAGGACCCGGAACTAAGGCACTTCATTCATCTCGCAACTCTTGGTTACAAATTAATATTTACACAGGTAAGTTACGTGTGTCGCTGGTCTCCGGGGCGCGTTTACACAGCTCAGCATCCGAGGCACACACACACACACACACACACACACACACACACACACACACTTCCATTACCACTAATCAGGCCTTTTGAGGATGTGATTCAGCCTTTAAAGGGAACATTCAGCTCGAGAGATGACTGACCTGGATGCACCAACGACGAACACAAACCATAATGCCTAAGAATCACACTTGAGAGGCATTTTGAAGACCTGATTCAGTCTTTATAGAACCTTTGAACTTCGATTTTACGAGCGAGTAGAGTCGTTGAACGAGGTGCATTAAGAGCCTAAGGTTGGTACACTTTTGCTTCTCACATCAAGTATTTCTATAGGTCAAAGATGGGGTCAATCGGGATCTAATGAGTGGTTCTTTAGGTTCACGGTGCAGAAGAAGGGTCAGACTACCACCAGGGTCATAAAACTACTTCTGGAAATACCCCAGACTCATAGGAAAGTCTTGTTAAATAGGTGAACTTAGGTGACGAAATGTTTTAAAATACGACCCCAAGACACTGGTACCAAGGCAAAGGTGTTGGTCACGCACTCTGATTTAGCTTACCTGGTGACACTTTATCAAAACGGTCGCTTCCCTTCATCGCAGCTCACTCTAAAGAACAAAAACTGAGCTGGATACACCGAGAACACTAACTAATGACTCTTAAATGACACTCGCATTGATCGCGTACTTTGGGGCGATTTAGTTTTCCTGGTAACACTGTCTCCACACGAACGCATCCCTTCCTCTCGGCTCATACAAAAGGACATAAACTAAGCTGCATATATTAAGACAACAAATCATTTACTCTTAAAGGACACATGCACGCGTTGACCAAGCACTATGAGGTGATTTAGCTTCTCATGGGAGCACTCTATACACAGGAACATTCATTCATCTAGACTCTACAGACGATCAGACGCATTATTATTTTTTTTTACAGCAGAGGAGTCAGTTCAAGGGCATAAAAAAAGGTAACAAATGTTTAAAAAAAGCCCGATACACACTGCTCCTAAAAAGAGTTAGAGGAGTGGCCGAAAGATACGTCAATTTCGGGAGGAGAGGTGTCCTGATACACATGCAATTGAATACATCAAGAACAGAGGCAGCTTTTTCACAGACACATTTTGGATAAGTGATCGAGGGTTTATAAAAACATTCAGTTCGAAAACGGGAGCATTAAGCCACCGTCAGCACCTCATGTCATTGTTGTCTAGTCCTGGAATATCATTAAATTAGTTCACTTCATTAACCCGGTAGCAGCGACGGGCCAAATTTGTGGCTTTACCGTGTACCAGCGACGGGCCAAATTTGTGGCTTTACCGTGTACCAGCGACGGGCCAAATTTGTGGCTTTACCGTGAACCAGCGACGGGCTAAATTTTTGTCATGATAAAAAAAAAAATAGATGATGCATAAACTGATCACGAATACGTTGATATATATTATGAAATGGTCTGCGTGAGTGATGATTTTTTTCTATTTTTTTCTTGCTTAGAAGGAAGGGTCTTTAAAGAAACATGATCCCCGCAGCTACCGGGTTCGGCAAGACTGTTGTCAGTGCTCGGCCGTGAAATTAATTAATCTTTGCTACTATTAATTAATCTTTTTATACGGTAAAATACTCTGAAGGCCAGACAAGAGTATTAATTAGAGTTCGTAAAGAAGCCTTTCCTGGAAGAGTAATGGAAGAATGAGCCAAAAAAATAATGTAGATTTAGTTCAACAGACTGAAGTGCGGGCGAGGGGTGAGGGGTGCAGTGCGGTGTGTGAAACGCGGTGTAGGGCTGCGGGACACCTTTGTTAGATATTTTTACTCTTGTTTGGCGGGGCTGTCACTGAAAAGGAAGGCCATGCGAGGAAAAAAATTGCAGGTATTTACGAAGTTATTATGATTCTAGACTCCACCGCAGAAAAATAACTTTAATAAGATAATTTTCATTTGCTAATTCATTTTAGTTTTGTTTGGAGTGGCTGCCAAAGGAAAAGGAAGGCCGTGCAAGGAGAAAAAGAAGTTTGCAGTTTTTTTACGAAGTTATGCTTCAAAACTACACCTCAGAAATTCATTTTGTAATAAAAACATACATTTCCTTTAATTAATCAACAGTAAAAATGAGCCTTATTCAAGAAAATAATAGAAATATGCCCATCTTTGGCACGCCTTGGTGGGAACTTATGGCATCAAAATCATTGTAACCAGCAACAATGATCAAATATTACACCACAGTAACTTAACGTCTCGAATAAAATTGAAAAAAAAGTGACTTGCTATCCTATCTAACGCGGGAAAGAAAATTCACACCTCCATACACAAGTACTTTCCATGAAAATTTTAGCATAAGTTGTTTAGTTTCCATAAGATTATGTAAATGTCGCCTCGGTGGAAAAATTTGCACCGAGGCTACGAGGCGGCACCGCCCGGAGATTGTTTCTGTAAGCCGCCTAAACCCGCGGCGGTGAAAGGAATGAACTCACGGCGCTGACGAGGAGGGTTCAGACACTCACCCCCGAGGCCTGTTACGTGTGTGTGTGGGTGGGTGGGTGTGGGTGTGGGTGTAGGTGGGTGTTTATGTGTGTGTAGGCGGAGGACTTGCATGCTGTGGTTAATGAAAATGACAGCCTGCAGCCGTCCCTTTTAATCATTACCTGCCGAGTCTAGTGAAAAGACTACCCCCTCTTTCCCCCTTCCTGATACCTCACTTACGCTTCCTATTTTTGGCATCACGTAAAGGAAGAATAAAGACTAGAGGGAAGGTGAAGGAAAATTAAAGGAGGAGGAAGATGAGAAGGAGAACATGTATAAGTATTCGGAAAACAAGGCAGAACAAAAGCAAGGAGGGAGGAAGGAAGGAGGACGGGAAGACACGAGGGTGACTTCAACAAGAAACACTACGAGGCGAGTGAACGTACCCCTTGCATGTTACGCTTGGGAATGAAAATGAATAGCGAGCTGAAACTGCTGCAGACGCGAAACTATAATGCGAAAAATAGAATTGCCGGGGACGTGAAGTGAAGCTCCAGCGGTGCCTGTAACACACACACACACACACACACGCACACACACACACACACACACACACACACACACACACACACACATTTTCCATTGTTACTTGACTGGGTGTAATATTAATTTTGTAGGCATTTCCCAGTGTGTTTCTTTAATCCAGTCACACTTTCTCTCTCCCTTTTTTCCTTTCTACCTTTCTCATTCTCTCTCTCTCTCTCTCCCTCCCTTTCCCTTTCTCGTCACAACAGCCAGCCTGCAGCGCCGAGCTAAGAGGATTATGTTTAGGGAAAGAGAATAAATATATGACTTCCGAATCTTTTTTATCAACTACGAAAGATAGAAGTGATGTTTAGAAGTTGACTTAGGACTATAAATAAGGTCTATTGTATAAAACAAAGGCAAATCTGTACACAGACACACAGACCCCCCCACCCCCCCCCCCACCCACACACACACAAAGGACACCAAATACAATTAATAATATAAATAAATTAAGTTTTAGAAATAAATCATTGTTTTACTTAGAGAGAGAGAGAGAGAGAGAGAGAGAGAGAGAGAGAGAGAGAGAGAGAGAGAGAGAGAGAGAGAGAGAGAGAGAGAGAGAGAGAGAGAGAGAGAGAGAGAGAGAGAGAGAGAGAGAGAGAGAGAGAGAGAGAGAGAGAGAGAGAGAGAGAGAGAGAGAGAGAGAGAGAGAGAGAGAGAGAGAGAGAGAGAGAGAGAGAGAGAGAGAGAGAGAGAGAGAGAGAGAGAGAGAGAGAGAGAGAGAGAGAGAGAGAGAGAGAGTGTAACACTAATGCAAGGACAAGGGAAGGTGAATGGAGGAGCACGACTAGAAAGAGGAAAAAGTGGAAGAGGAAAAAGTGGAAGAGGATAAAAAAAAGAGAAGGAAGAGAGAGGCAGGGAAAGAGGAACAAGAGTAAGAGGAGAGTATTTTGAAGGAAGGGGAAAAAGAGAAGGATGATCAAGAAAAAAGAGGAGGAGGAGGAAGCAAGAGGAGAAGGAGGAGGAGGAGGAGGAGGAGGAGGAGGAGAGAATGAGTGAGGTGAGGGAGCAAAACACTCCTTCCTCATCGAATTAACTAAAAATTCACGAGAAAATTACACAGTTTAAGAAAAGATATTATTTATCCCCTTCTTGATGGTGAGAGCAGGAGGAGGAGGAGGAGGAGGAGGAGGAGGAGGAGGAGGAAGAGGAAGAGAAGGAACTGTGCATGCGTCGGGAGGGAAAATGAAGAGAAGCAGAGGAAGGGAAAGGAAGAAAGGGAGGGAAAAGAAAGGAAGAGATGAAAGGGTCAGGAGAGAAATAGGACAAGAGAAAGGGTTGTGAAGGGAGAGGGGAGGGGGAGAGGGAGAAAGGTAAAGGAAGTAAGAGGTAGAGAGAGAAGAAAGGGGAAGAAAGGTAGACACTGAGAAGAAGAGGGAGGCGAAGATGAAAAGATGAGGGATGAAGAGAGGAAGAGGAGGGAGGAGGAGAGAAAGGGGAAGGTAAGAATATTAGCGCTTGTCTTGCTGTTCCTCTAAAATAATTGGGTGGGCCTCGCTACCTCGCTGCCTCACTTTTACTTCGTGTGTAAAAAGACAAAAACATGGAGGGAGAGAGAAAAGTAAAGAAAAAAAAGAAGAGAAAAAATAACATACACCAGGTATTCTCCCTTACTTTCCTCGTCTATAATCACCCTTTCCCTCCCTCTGATCCTAAAGTTTTTGTTTGTTTACAATGTATTTTCATATTATATTTTACAGCTTGTCTGTACTAATGTGCTTTATTGTTGCTTTAGGGCTTTATTATTGTGAAACGGTGCCGGAATAAATAGTTAGAGGTTTCGAAAACGGGTCGTGAAACATAACTCCCTATAATTAATGGGATGATAGTTTCGATATATGCGAATTTACATTATGCGAGCTATTTGCAGAACGTAGCCCTCGCATATAACGAATACCTGGTGTACATCTCCCAGCATACGCCCCTGCAGTGCCGCGCCTATAAGCAAACTAGAACACTGAAGACGGAAAGAAAAAGGATGACGCAGGAGCACACAAAAAGTTGGAAGTAATACGAAATAACCAGGAAAAGAACCAGATTACAAGACATCGCCGCGAGGGGACAACTGAGGCGAGCTTGTGGAGAGACGGAGACACGGAAAAAGGTGAGGCAAGAAAAGGAGAAAAGACAAAACAAATAAAACCGAAAAGTTAAAAGAATAAGGACAATACGAAACAATTAGGAAACGAAACAAAATACAAGAGAACGCCGCGAGGGGGTTGTGCACGGATAAACGGCTACGCGGAATGAAAGGTAAAGCAGGAAAAGAAGAAAACAAGTACAAGCGGAAAAGTTAAATGAAATAAACAGGAAATGAATTCGCTCAAAAATGCCACTCGGGAATGAAAGAGAAGAGCTTGTTGATGATGAAGCGGTACAAGGAAAAGGTAAAAAAAAAGAAAAAAAAGCCAGAAATGAAAAAGGAAAAAAAAGACTTGAAAAATAATATGAAAAAAATATATAACAAGTAAATGGCGAGGGTGAAAAGCAAGAGATAATTGGACCGTTCGTTGCTGTTAATTCATTTATATTGGCGATGAAGGAAGATGGAAGCGGAGGTGGAGGGGGGTGGATAGGATGGTGATGATGGTGAAGGTGGTAATGATGGTGGTGGTTGTGGTGATGATGATAGTGACGGTGTTGTTATTTTGTAGTAATTAGTTAATCTTTGTTCTAAAGAAAGAAAAGTGAAGAGGAGGATGTGATGATAAAAATGATGATGATGATAGTGATGAGGAAAACGAAGCAAGTGGTGGTGATGGTGGTGATTGTGATGCGGTATTTTTTTTTTTTTTTTTACGTCTACGCCTATAGCGCCGGTAGGCTTGCTTGAGGGGCCTGGATGGTAGTCGGCCCCAGCCCGTCATAGCGCAGGCAAGTGTTTATAGTGGCGCCATCTTCTCTTCTATAGGTAGTTAACTAAAATGTACGCCTGCCATCATGAAATTAGTGTTTATGTGTGGGTTCATAGCCTTGTATTAAAAAAGGAAGGAGGAGGAGGAGGAGGAGGAGGAGTACAAAGGAAAGGCAAACAGCAACAGATCTCTTGGTCCTAACTGGCTGTTTGTTGTTGCTACTGTCTACTAAAGGAGGAGGAGGAGGAGGAGGAGGAGTTTGGTCCACCCCTGGTTTCCGCGCAGCTTGAAGTCACTACGAGAACAACCGCCCACACATCACTTCACCATAGCTTATCTTAGCTTCACACACAAACAAATCAAACACCCCCCCCCCTGCACGCCGGGGGTATACAAATAAGGTGCCCGATAAACAATAACTACACCAGAACAACTAACAAACCTACACCATACAACTGTACACTCCTACTAGTTAAATTGGTATTACAAGACACTTTCAGTTCTCACATCAGCTATTTCTAAAGGTCAAAGAGGGGATCAGTCGGGTTCTTATGAGTGTTTCTTTAGGTTCATGGTACAGAGGAAGGGTCAAACTATCATCAGGGTCATAAAACTACTCCTGGAAATGCCCACAACGCCTACGAAAGCCTTGTCAAATATGTGTTCTTGAGCGATGAAATGTCTTACAATACGCCCCTAACTACTGTCTTTCCTTCTCCCCACCTGTACCTTCACCACTAACCCACTTCCTCTTCTTACTATACCCTTGATTAAACAAAAGGAGGAAGCGATGGAGGAGGCGGAGGAGGGAGGAGGGGGAGGAGGAGAACATACAACAAAAGATAAACTAACCTAAATGCAAACCTTCGTAATTAAAGACAAAGACAGATCTTGGGAACGAGGAAGAGGAGGAAGAGGAGGAGGAGGAGGAAACATGGAAGACTGTATTGTATTACTGTATTGCTCTTGCAGCCTCTCCTCGCCTCAACTCGCAGCGCCTCGACAAGAAGAAACTTTCAACAGCAAAAAAACAGAAGCGGGACTTTGACTAAACTGCTCGAACTAGACGACGAGGAGGAGGAACAAGCTCCCGGCAACAGCGTTATGGCACGGAGCTCCGAAGTAAATAAAATGAAACGAGGCTGCGAAGAAGTTTTTATTTTATGGTTGTTGTTTAGTTTTATGCGAGGGATCAACAGAGGAAGGGATGTCGCGGAGTGGCACAAGTTATGAAGAGGTTAACAGTAAGAGAGTAAATTAGGGTAGGCGGTGGCTGAGTGGTAGCGTGCTGGGCCCACATTCACCGCGTGACGGACGACGCGGGTTCGAATCCCCACGCTACCACCTTGGATTTTCCAGTCACTGCCAAGTGGCTAAAGACTACCCACATGCTGTCCTGAAGACCACCCACCAACCTGAATTCTTGAGGAAACCGTCCAAGTGAATCAAGAACGAGTTCCGGGGGGCAGCATGAGCCAAGAGAAGATGGCGCCACTATAAACACCTGCCTGCGCCAATACGGGCTGGGGCCGACTACCATCCAGGCCCCTCAAGCAAGCCTACTGGCGCTATAGGCGTAGACGTAAAAAAAAAAAAAAAATCAACACTTGAAAATCGTTGATATGGTCTTGGTAGTAGTAGTAATAGTAGTAGTAGTAGTAATAGTAACAGTAGTAAAGTAACAAGACCCAGAGTGACACCAGCAATAGGATCAACACAACCACTACCGTCCCTGTCACCACCACCAACACAACAACCACCACCACCACTATCACCACCACCACCATCTATATCACCACCACCAACAAAATTAACACAGAGACAACAATAGTTTGATATGTGAGATCAACCCCCCACCCACACACACAACGATGCCCTCCCCACATCCACCCACCCATCCACCACACACACCCACACCCTGAGCCAATCCCTTACCCCCAGCAGTGGCCAAGTCAGCACAAGTTTGCCATTATTGTTTATGGAAGAGTCGGTAAAACTTTGTTCAATCTCGGCTGAGGAGGAGGAGGAGGAGGAGGAGGAGAGGAAAGAAGCAAAGGAGGAAAGAGAGCTAAAGGAGATGTAGGGAGAATACGAAGAGGTGGAGGAGGAAGACTAGGAATAAGAGGTAGCAAAGAAGGAAAGGGAGGGATGATGGGGAAATGAAATGGATGAGTGGACTGTGAAAGAAAGGGGAGCAAAAAAGAGAGGGAGGATGAGGAGGAGGAGGTAACAAAAAGGGGAAAGGGAAGGGGAATAAGAGAGTGGAAAAGAGGAGTGTGAGTAGAAAGAGGAAGAAAACTCAACTACGAAGGGAGGAAGGGAAAAAGGGGAGGAGATAACTGCGAGGGGAAGGTAGGAAGAAAAAAGAGGAAGAAATGAATGGCCGCAGGAGTGATTAGCTGTTGGGGAAGAAAGAAAAGGAGAAGCAAAAGTTAGGAAACAGACGTGTGTGTGTGTGTGTGTGTGTGTGTGTGTGTGTGTGTGTGTGTGAGTGTGTGCTGAATAAAATAAAAGCGGAACAAAAACACTAAAATAACATTATGATAACACTAATTTCTACGAGTCCTAATTTTACTAATAAATCTATGAAAAAAAAAGAGGCAAAGTAGAACACTGGAAGAAGAAGCGAGAATATTTCTTAAGGACACAACCTCACAAAACAAGGGTCCCA
>NC_066573.1:3184858-3231949 GCF_024679095.1 Eriocheir sinensis
TACTTTTCTCTCCTATTTTTCTACTCTTCCCACTCTTCATTTCTACTCTTCTCTACTCTTCTTAAATTTACTCACTACTCTTCCTCCTCTGCCTTCATATTTTTCCTCCTTCGTAGGTAATGTCTCCCATTTCTTAATTTCTTTCCTCCATAGTTTTCGTCCTTCTTTTCCTCCTTAACGGCCCAGCCACATACTTCCCTGTTCGTGGGGAGAGGAGGAGGAGGACGAGGAGAGTGTGACGACGAGGAAAAAAAGACGCTTTATCCTGGTTCAGCACTACGATATTCTCCTCTCCTCTCTCTCACCTCTCCTTGTGCTTCTATACTCCAGAGAGGCACAGAGAGAGACACACAAAGGCATATAATCAAGCAGGCAGACCTATGTAAGCAAACAGATACTAGCCTCAAAGAAGAGTTAGAGAGAACATCACACTCCCTTGTTCTCCTATTAGTGATCCAGAGTCAGTGAATGTGTCGGTGATAGAAAGCAGTGTAAGAACTCAAGCAAGCAGAGGAGTTAGATAAGGATAAAGAAAAGTATAATAGAGCAAGACGGTCATCAGTACACGAGTGGCAGAATAGAGGTACACAAATATAGAAAAATAAGACGTGATTCACAATAGAAAAAAGAAGATAAAAAGGTGAGAATAGATAAGTCAAGAGGAGCCAGGTATATTAATTAGAATATCTTTCCTTCCTTCCTTCCTCCTCGACCTAACTTACCTGTTCGGACATTACCTTTACTGTACCCTACCTTACCTTACCTGAGCACCAACCATCTTATACGGTGACTTGAAATTACGTATAACTGAGGCTGTGTGACTTTTTTATTTCTCTTTCCCTCTATATGTCTTTCTTCAATCTCCCGTGACCAGAAAGGAGTCCAGTCCACGGTGAGGTTCGGACATGCCACCTCATCAAGAGAAACGACCTTCAGTGTGAGCGGCAGTGAACAAGCCTGCCGCCAGAGAGAGGTGCAGCACCGGCGGTGAAGGTGGTGGCGGGAGGAAGGGCGAAGCGGTAGGAGGAGAAGCCATGTGTTTTGTCCAACCTCGGCTATGCAAGGCGAGGGCGGCGGCCGCGGTGGTAGTTGTGGTGACTTGTGGGATCGGAACCTACAGAAGTTTGTGAGTATTGTTGGTCATTGATTGCAGATAAGCGTGAATATAAGAAAGCGCTAATCAAGGAATCACCATGCGCATTGCTCTCATTGTTCTGTGAGTTCTGAGGTGAAGAAATTAAGATATAAATGTACTGATAGAAAGTATGCACAGGAGAGAGATTTTTTTTTTTTTTTTTTTTTTTTTTTTTTTTTTCTTTGTGGCCTATTGCGCCGGTAGGCTTCTTCCCGGTGGATCCTGATGGTCGGTCCAAGGCTTCTTCCCGGTGGGTCCTGATGGTCGGCCCAGCCCGTTCTGGCGCAGACGAGTGTTTATAGTGGCGCCATCTTGCATTGGCTCATGCTGCCCTCCCGGAGCTCATCTTTAATCCTAGAATCTAGAGTCCGGGTTGATAGGTGGTCTTCTGGACAGCATGTGGGTAGTTTTAAGCCACTCGGCGGCGGCTGAAAAATCCCAGCTTGGTGGCACCGGTCGGGGATTGAACTCGCGTCCTCCTGAACGCGGGGCCGTCTTGCTATCCATTCAGCCACCGCCTACCCATGCTTAATAGAGACGTAATCATGGCTTAAAATTATCTCTATCGTCAGTATATTAAAAAGGTAAGAAGATATCTCGTTAGAAAACATTGAAAAAAAGGATTGAGCATCACAGAAACGTGTATATATTATCATCAGCATTTTACGAGCTTTGTAGAGGTAATAAAATATGTACAGATGGAAAACATTAGAAAAAGAGATAACACTAAGTAGCAAAATAATTCATAACTTTTCTTTTCTCATTATTTGTGTAGGACGATGACTGCTAATGTAGTAGTCACATAATTTATTTCACCATTATCACAGCATAGATTAACCCGGTAGCAGCGGGGATCATGTTTCTTAAAGGCCCCTCTAAGCTAGAAAAATGAGAAAAAAATCACAATTCACGCAAACCATTTCATAATATATATCAACGCATTTGTGATCAGTTTATGTATCATCTATTTTGAGGGGCTTATATCATGGCAAAAATGTGGCCCGTCCTTTAATTTGCAGTAAAGCCTGAAATTGGGCCAGATTAAAGATGTTTTGTATGCGAGATCGGCGGCAAACACACCCAGCAAGCATCCTTCCCCTCACCTCCGCTGACGCCATCCATCTCCTTTCTCCCGCAGCACCCGGTCACCGCTGCACCTTGAGCCCTCTCCAGGTGAGTCAAGGAAAGGCAGATGTATCAATAGGCGCACCTAACATCACCATAGCCGATCCAGGATTCAGTACGTTTCCTAACTTATAGGCGGTAATGTTATAACTGTATTTCGTAAAGAATCCTTATAACAAAAAACTAACTAAAATTATGGGTATTCATTTTCTTGAACGGAGCATTGAATAAACAACAGAACAATAATATGAAAATACGTTCACATTTTATACGATAAGTGTGGGCCGAGGCAGCAACGCACGCCATTTTCCTTAAATAAGCATATTTTTACTGCGCAAAGCAGGTGATGTCAGTTATTGTGACTTCGTGAGCTTTCATATTTATCTATTTGTTTATATTTCATGGAGGCATAACTTAGAATACTACTTTCAATTTTACTAGTGACGCGAATTTGTGACTGTTTATCACAATAGAGTTTCACTCAATTAAGTTAATCAGACACCAAAGAAACATTACCAGTGTGTGTATGAATGAATACAAAGATAAGCACATACTTTGATTTAACTCCAGGATGATTCGTGGATCATTAATAAATAAAAAAAAAAAATCCGGATAGGCTACTCTTAAGCCCACTACCGTCGCTCGAGGCACAAAAACAGTCCCTCCGGCAAGTTTGTACCCCACATTTAGTGACGTTAGGTGCGCCTATTAAGTTACCTTCCTTCCTTCCCTCCTTCCTTACCGACTTTGCTTAGACCTTACCTGTTCTTACTTTACACTACTTTTCCTTCTTACCTTACCCTACCTTAAATGATTTTATACAGCCTTAGCTTAGCCTACCTTATCC
This sequence comes from Eriocheir sinensis, assembly GCF_024679095.1. Lineage (NCBI taxonomy): Eukaryota > Metazoa > Arthropoda > Malacostraca > Decapoda > Varunidae > Eriocheir > Eriocheir sinensis. Next base: position 3,187,966 of record NC_066573.1, read on the forward strand.
TTGCATATTTGATAGAGAGTGAAATGTACGTGGTATTTGAGAGACAATGCAAGACGGAGAAGTTATGAAACGAGTGAGTGAGAGAGATCGTGTGTGTGTATTTGCAAGATGTGAGACTGAGACAAGAGAGTTATCAGTATTTTTATCTTCCTCTACGCCGTGGATATTCCATTCAATTACAAAGTGAGGCAACATGACTGTCAAAGCAGCACCTCATTCAAGCCGAGCGTCATTAGGGTGCATTAGAGCACGAAAATAGAGTATCACGTAGAGTTGTTTTCACCGTAAGAGGGGAATGACGGAGGACTTCAGCGTTCAAACGTCCTCTCCGTGGCTGCCACTGATAAAATAATGCTACTCGTGAACTGCTCATCTCTCTGGAGGTTAAGTTTAGCTCTTACTTTGGTCGGTATTCGCAGACGCTTCTGGCTAAACCATCAACTACTATACTAATGGCCGGAAAGGAAATTAGTCGGGTTCTCGGGTTCACGTTTATGGTACAGAAACTGTCAAACCAACACTAGAGAAATAAAACTACCTTTAGAAATGTTCACAACTCTTACGAGATCCTTGTCAAATGGATGTGCATGCCGTCGAAATGTTTTAACCCGGTAGCAGCAGGGATCATGTTTCTTAATGGTCCCTCCAAGCGAGAAAAATCACCCCTCACACAAACCATTTCATAATATACATCAAAGCATTTGTGATCAGATTATGTATCATCTATTTTTGGGGGTTTATATCATGGCACAAATTTGGCCCGTCGCTGCTACACGGTCAAGCCACAAATTTGGCCCGTCGCTGCTACACGGTAAAGCCACAAATTTGGCCCGTCGCTGCTACCGGGTTAAGAATATGGCCCTTTGCCTCATCACAGAAAGGGAAAGAGAGTAAAGATCTGTGTGTTTGTTTCAGGGGTATTGAAGAGGCTCTCCGGAGATAAGATGCAGCTCTTCTTTGCCTCATCACAGATCTGGAAAGATAACGGAGAGTTTGTGTATCGTTTAGACATGACTGAATAGGTAACGTCTATGTCTTAACGTACGCATAAAAAACAACAAAGTCCTTGGAAAATAATGAGATGCGAGCACGATGTTGTTCTAGTTCCTTAATCAGAAGCAGCTTCAAGAAGGGTGTAACGGGCTACCGGGGGGGCGTTTAAAGGGCGTTGATTAAGACTTCAGCTTCCTTAAGGCAAATATATTCGTAGCCTATATGTACAAGAAGCGTCGTAGCGAGAGCGAGTCCTACTATAACAAGGGCGCAGCAAAGGGAATAAGAAACTGAAGGAAAATAGAGTAGGAAAAAAACAAGTGAAAGTATAGGGAGCTAGGAAGCATAAGAACGAAACTAACATGAGAAGTGTACAAAAAATATTACTTCAATTTTTTTTCTATTCACATTCTTTTTAACTTTCTTTTTTCAATATGTAATTTTCATTAATGTCTCCCTCACATCAAGAAGCCACGGTAGAAAAATATAAGAAACATACTCGTCTTATTATTTTCCTTACCACTCCTCGTCAGCACGCTCCTTTTTAAACCATTCTTCTCACCATCATGTTTTCCCCACCACAAAAACACCTTATTTCAAAACATTTCGCCGCCCAAGTTCACATATTTGACAGGGCTTTCATATGAGTTTAGGGCATTTCCAGGAGTAGTTTCATGACCCTGATGGTAGTTTGATCCTTCTTCAGTAGCATGAACATAAAAAAACACTCATTAGAACCCGATTCATTCATTCTTTGACCTTTAGAAATAGTTGATGTGAGATGGGAAGGTGTCTTGTAATACCATCCCTATGCACTTACGCTGTGACCTTGATCGCTTGCCATACTTGAAACGTCTTTATTTTTCCTTCTTTTCCGTATCTCACCCACTCTTTTCTCATTAGTATTGTTGATGCACCTCGTGGCCTTCATTCTCTCCTCGGCAGACGTGTGTCCTCCAGCCAACCCGCCGAACCACCCACTGCAGCAGAGGACGGGCCAGCGGGTACAGCGACTGCCTGGTGGGTGATACGGTGTGGTGTCATCTGCCATCCACATATCTTAAGACATTCCATCCTGATCTGCGCATGCGCGGAACCCGATGTTTACAAACCCAGAGTGTTGATATCATAGTTTGTCCGGGCAAGACGGCGGCAAGACATACAAGGGTGTAGGTTATCTCTTTTATCACATTTACTGACATACAAGGGGTACAGGTTATCTCTTTTATCACATTTACCGACATACAAGGGATGCAGGTTATCTTTTATCACATTTACTGACATACAAGGGGTACAGGTTATCTTTTATCACATTTACCGACATACAAGGGATGCAGGTTATCTTTTATCACATTTACTGACATACAAGGGGTACAGATTATCTTTTATCACATTTACTGACATAAGAGGGGTGCAGGTTATCTCTTTTATCACATTTACTGACATACAAGGGGTACAGGTTATCTTTTATCACATTTACTGACATAAGAGGGGTGCAGGTTATCTCTTTTATCACATTTACTGACATACAAGGGGTGCAGGTTATCACATTTATCACATATACCGACATACAAGGGGTACAGGCTATTTCTCTTTTATCCCATTTACTGACATACAAGGGGTACAGGCTATTTCTCTTTTATCCCATTTACTGACATACAAAGGGTGCAGGAAGAAACTTTCATATTTCATGCAATTTTCAAATTCAAAACATTCGTCATCATTTACTTTAAAAAAAAATAAATAAATAAACTTAGGTGGGACGGATCACAAAAGACACGGTACCCTGTCGAAATTCATCCACCCTCTGTTTGTAAACAAAGCCCGCGCATGCGCAATCAGGATGGGATGTCTTAGGATATGTGGATGGCAGATGACACCACAACCGGAGGGGAGGGTAAACACACAAACACACACACACACACACACACACACACACACACACACACACACACACTACAACTCATTTATTGTTTGTTTTAATGAAAGTCGTTAGTTTGGTGTGTCCACTGATGACACTAAAAATTAAGTATAATAAACATAATACTTAACGGCATCAGGTTCCATCGGCAGGTTATCAAAACGGTCGGAAACTCTTTATCATCAAAGTTGTATACATTAAGTGAATGTTGTGCAAATCTTCTCTCACCTCCATCGCCTTGAACACCGCTTACCTCATACGCTCATTTCAAAGACTGGAAAAAAAGATCTCTATTCCTTGACTTCAGCTAATTGCTCTATCTCTAAGTTCAGCAAATCATTCCGTTTTCTCTCTCTCTCTCTCTCTCTCTCTCTCTCTCTCTCTCTCTCTCTCTCTCTCTCTCTCTCTCTCTCTCTCTCTCTCTCTCTCTCTCTCTCTCTCTCTCTCTCTCTCTCTCTCTCTCTCTCTCTCTCCCTATGTTTATAGCCTATCCTAACTTCAGTAAATATATCACTGTCTCCTATCTCTTCCTTTCTACTCAATCTCTCTCTTATCTCTCTCTTATCTCTTAACTTCACCAAAGCACTCTATCTCTTAACTTCAGGAAATCAATCTTCCTTCTATCTCTTCCTATCTGCTCTACATCTTTCCTATCTCATTCTCTCAACTCTCCTATCTCAATCTCAACTTAGGGAAATCACTATCTCTTAACTTCAGCAAACTACTCTATCTCTTTACTACAGCTAATCATAATACATCTTGACGGCAGCAAATTGACTCCTAGTTACTTATACCATCATATTATACTTGTGTCAAAATCGATTCCCTTCTCTCTGATGATCGTATTTGTTGGCCTTGAAAATCAGTAATCATGATGCCAAGATCGACGCCCCTAAACTTGGTCTATATAAAATCGTCGAAAAAAATATGGACTGATTAAACTAACGCCCTTGATTCCCTGCCCACACAGGTGACGTGTTGCAGGTGAACAGAGAGGGGCCGTCCTGGAGGCCCTGGAGCGACTCTGGTAATTGCTCCTCCTACCACACCAGGTAAGTGCCTTCCCTTCCAACCCGCATACATTAGCTTCCCTTCCTCCCTCTTCTCCTACCTGCCTACCTACATCACCTGAACACTGCTTCCATTCTTGCCTCCCTACCCATCCACATACCTGCCTATGTCACCAACTAACTCCCCTTCCAATATCACTTAGCTATCTTTTCCCTTCTTGCCTCCTTACCTCTCCACATACTTGACTATATCGCCAGGTATCTCCTTCCCTTCCTCCCTCTTTACCTGCCAACCTACATCACCAGGCTACATCATTATTTCTTTCTTACCTGCCCACCTTGCATAGCTCCCTTCCATCCCTATCACACCAGTTAACTCCGTCCCTCCTCCCTCTCCTTCCCTACCTACCCAAAGTCTCGGGGTATCCTGCTCCTCCTCCCTCCCTACTTACATGGCCATTTAATGTCTCCTTTCCTCCTATGTTCCTTCCAACGCTCCAGGCAATTCCTTTGTGCTACTCTCTCTCTCTCTCTCTCTCTCTCTCTCTCTCTCTCTCTCTCTCTCTCTCTCTCTCTCTCTCTCTCTCTCTCTCTCTCTCTCTCTCTCTCTCTCTCTCTCTCTCTCTCTCTCTCTCTCTCTCTCTCTCTCTCTCTCTCTCTCTCTCTCTCTCTCTCTCTCTCTCTCTCTCTCTCTCTCTCTCTCTCTCTCTCTCTCTCTCTCTCTCTCTCTCTCTCTCTCTCTCTCTCTCTCGCTCACTCTCTCACTCACACACTCTCTCTCTCTCTCTCTCTCTCTCTCTCTCTCTCTCTCTCTCTCTCTCTCTCTCTCAGTAATAAGTCAGTTAATAAGTTCCTTGAAGAATTCTGAAACAGGCAGACAGAAAGACAGGCAACCAGTCACACAGAGGGACACACACACACGGACTGGCTAATTTCTAACTATTTAACGAACTAACTAACTAACCAGACGAATAAATAACTGACTGACTGAGTGAATGACTAAATGATATATGAACTAACAAATACACACAAGATTGAAATCATGTACTCTCCTGTGTCTAGCTTGGCTCCCTCTGTGTCAGGTTCGGGCGCGGCCTGACGCCGGTGCTGCTGGTGTCGCTGCCGTGCTCGGGCAGCACCTGGCTCCGCTACATGCTGGAGGGCGCCACCGGCCTCTTCACTGGCTCCGCCTACAACGACCCTTTGCTGCACAGCGGTGGTAAGAGGTAACGAGAGAGAGAGAGAGAGAGAGAGAGAGAGAGAGAGAGAGAGAGAGAGAGTTCTGTGTGTGTGTGTGTGTGTGTGTGTGTGTGTGTGTGTGTAGTTACCTAGTTGTGAAATACAGGAAAAGAGCCGTACTAGGCCCGTGCTGTCCCGTCTCCATAACGCTTATTATCCAGTTTGGCTTTAAATTCATGAATCGTTTTTGCACACACCGTCTCCTCGTCAAGTCCGTTCCATGTAGTTATGCTTCTGTATGGAAAACTGTATTTCTTGATGTCTCTCCTACAGTCGCTCTTCTTCAATTTCTTACTATTCCCTCCTGTCACACTCCTGTCACGTACCACTAAGTCTTCCTTGTCCAATTTCTCCAATCCACTCGTACGCCGATGACTTTATTTTGCATTATTCAACTTCTTTCAGCAGAAGACCCTCTCAATGCATCTACAAGACTCCAGACTGGAGGCTGCAGAACGCTTAACCTCAGATCTTGCAATCATTTCCGATTGGGGCAGAAGGAACCTGATGTTCTTCAATGCCTCAAAAACTCAGTTTCTCCATCTGTCAACTCGACACAATCCTCCAAACGTCTATCCCCTATTCTTCGACAACACTCGGCTGTCACCTTCTACACTAAACATCCTCGGTCTATCCTTAACTCAAAATCTGAACTGGAAACTTTACATCTCTTCACGCACTAAATCAGTTTCCTTGAGGTTGGGCATTCTTTACCTTCTCCGTCAGCTCTTTTCCCCTGCACAGTTTCCATCCATATACAGGGACCTTGTCCCTCTTCGTATGAGGTATGCATCTCACGTGTGGGGGCTCCACTCACACAGCTCTCTTGGACAGAGTAGAGTCCAAGGCTCTTCGTCTCACCAGTTCCCTTCCTCTTACTGACACTCTTCTATCTCTTAAATTCCGCCGCCATGTTGCATCTCTTTCTGTCTTCTATCGATATTTTTACGCTGACTGCTTTTCTGAACTTGCTAACTGCATGGCTCCCCACCTTCCGCGGCCCCGCTACACACGACTCTCTACTCAAGCTCATCCCTTTACTGTCCAAATCTCTTATGCAAGAGTTAACCAGCATCATCCCTGTCGCTGGTAAACTCTGGAACAATCTTCCTTTATCTGTATTTCCTCCTGCCTACGACTCGAATTCTTTCAAGAGGAGCGTATCAGGACACCTCTTCTCTCGAAATTGACCTCTCTTTGGGCCACTCCTCTTGACTCTTTGTATAGGACCAGTGATTTGCGGGCTTTTTTTTCATTATTGCTTTCTTTTTTTCTGTTGTGCCCTTGAACTGTTTCCTCTACTGTAAAAAAAAAAATATTCATAAGTGAAAATTTAGTCCCACGCACTTCATTCACCCTCAACACTACAACGCCAAGTTTAATGAGGAAAACAATCCAACAACTCGTGGTTAAGAGCTCCGGCACCACTTTTGAACTGCATAAAAGTTGCCAGAGTTTTGCTCCAAACTTTGCCGTTCCAGCTTATTTTTCATTTGCCGGAATTTTTTTTTTCCTGAAAGTCATTAAAGGGTTTTCGAGTTTATTATTATCGAGTATATGACTTCATGCTTCGCCTAGAAGTGTGTTTTCTTCCTTATCCCAGAAGTTGGATTGTATAGGAAGTTTTAACGAACAAATCTTGACTTTCTGCTCATGCTCATCCCTATACTGTCCAAACCCCTTATGCAAGAGTTAACCAGCATCTTCACTCTTTCATCCCTCACGCTGGTAAACTCTGGAACAATCTTCCTTCATCTGTATTTCCTCCTGCCTACGACTTGAACTCTTTCAAGAGGAGGGTATCAGGACACATCTCCTTCCGAGATTGACCTCTCTTTCGGCCACCTCTTTGGATTTTTTTTAGGAGCAGCAAGTAGCGGGCTTTTTTTTATTATTGTTTCCTTTTTTTGTGCCCTTGAGCTGTCTCCTTTGTTGTAAAAAGAATAATAATAATAATTCATTCGGATAACAAACTCACAATATCTTTTTAATCCTTCCTTCCTTCCTTCCTTCCATCCCCCCCCCCCCCCTCAACACAGGCTTCCTCGGTGAGGGTGTTCCCATCACGCCACACACAACGCTGCTGCACAGGACCCACGGTGCCACGATCATGCCTTTCTCCCACGACATCTACGCCCGCTACCAATCCGTCGACCCGGACCTGCCCACCGTCCTGCTCATCCGTGACCCCGCCAGGTGACTCTCTTTAGCCCTTTATACGTTTATTACTGACGCCTTCCTTTTTTCCCTCCTCCCTTCTTGACTGATTTACTGAGAGGGACGACAGATGGTGAATAACTGTATCTCAGTAGCTGTCACGTGTAAACCGACTGGTATCTTATATCCTTGTATCACCGTTGCCAGATTGTCGTACTCAGAGCATAGTATTTACCGGTTTTTGACGCCTAACTATTGCCAAGAAACATCAGGAATTAACTATTTTAACGATAATTATAAGTGAGTCTCCTTATTGGGGTCCACGAGACAGTTTCTAGGTCGGAAGTCGGTAAATATACGAGGCTGAGTAAGACAATACGACAACTTTGCCTTCTATAGCTTTTGCTAAACTCTCTCTCCCTCGTGTCCTCAGAGCAATCATCTCCTTCTGGAAGCTGAATAACCTCGTGGGAATGAACAAGCACGTTGAGGAGATACCCGAGAGCAGATTTGAAGGAGAAGGTTTGTGTTACCTTGATTGATATTCAGAATTTGAAGAATTTGTTCTGAAATTAAATTACTATACGACATTTTGACTGTTATACCTGTTTGGTCATACTTGCAATGTCGACAAGAAATAACATGAGACAGGAAGACGGTAAGGAGAATGAAGGGAAAGCAGTTTTATTTGCAATGACTGGTGTTTTTTTTAAATAGTGAAGTTGAAAGAAACGAACAAATAACTGCCTCAACCTTCCGCTTTACTATTAACGATGAGGGAATTGCGGAAAAATTGATAGCTCGATCTTCATTTCTAGAAAGAACTTAAGGAAGAGTCACGGGAAGAAGGAAAGACAAAAACTGAAGGTCTGTGAAAGTTAGAAATGAATGATAAACCGGTTAATTCCTGCTTTAGTCTATATATATTTTTGGGGGGTGGGCCCAGAGGATATAAACGGAACGGAAGCAGAGATAAAGAAGGATATGAATGCACGGGAAGGGGAAGGAGAGACTTAAGGAAAGGGAAGGAATAAAATTAAGGAAAAGAGACGGAAACAGGATGGAAGGTATAGAAAGGATGGGAAGAAAAGTAAAAGCACAAGAAGGGATACGAAAGGGACACAAGGGAAAAAGAAGAAAAAGTGTGTGTGGGGGGGGTGGGGGGGGGTGGGGGGGTGGGGGGGATGTGTGACAGACAGACAGACAAAGAGAGACAGACACAGAGACAAAGAGACAGAGACAGACACAGAGACAAAGAGACAGAGACAGACACAGAGACAGACACACAGACACAGAGACAGACACAGAGACACAGAGACAGACACAGAGATAGAGAGAGGCGTTGCTGACCACCTCCTTTCCCGCTCCTCCCTTAAGACTTTCGTGACTTCGTGGCGGAGGCGACGCTGCTGTGGGAGGAGCTGGCCGTGGACCGCCTGCTGTGGGCCGTCAAGCCGCTGTTCGTGCTGCACTACGAGGACCTCCAGGCCAGCCCGCTGCCCCTCCTGCGCCGCCTGCTGCACTTCCTCAGGTGTGTGTGTGTGTGTGTGTGTGTGTGTGTGTGTGTGTGTGTGTGTGTGTGTGTGAGTGTGTGTGTGTGTGTGTGTGTGTGTGTGTCTCTCTCTCTCTCTCTCTCTCTCTCTCTCTCTCTCTCTCTCTCTCTCTCTCTCTCTCTCTCTCTCTCTCTCTCTCTCTCTCTCTCTCTCTCTCTCTCTCTCTCTCTCTCTCTCTCTCTCTCTCTCTCTCTCTCTCTCTCTTTATTTAAACTGACGAATTTATAGTACACAACATATTTGTATTTTGCCGACGACACTTTATGCGATCGTTCGAGTAGCATATGTTTCACTGTGCACTTTTCAGGGCTTAAAATGTCACTTTTTCCTTGTGCATTATTTCAAAAGCCCTTTACACTTATTCACTGTGTATTTAGCATCACTAGTGGTGTGGGGCATGTTTTTCGCCACCTGTGAGCAGCCACTTTTACCTGCTGGGTGGACATTTCCCTCACTGTTGGCCCTGCTGCAGTGAATGTGTTCCACAGGCGGGACACCCTGGAGGTGAAGGTCCGCTGGTGCTGGCTGGCGCGTGACCTCGGCACCCCGACCTGCTCGTGGCTGGAGAGTACCGTTCTCGTATCTCTCACAGCCTCTCGCGGGGGGAGCCTCAGTCTCGCCAGGTGTGGTACTCCTTGTACCTGGGCCTTGTGGAACACTACCAGCGCAGCGACGTCCCGGCGGTGCTCCAGAGTGTCTAGGTGTATAATATCCTGAGGGGGCGGCTGGGGGTTGTTCTCCTGTAGCAGTCGCTGCACCCGTCGCTCCACCTTGTCCAGTCTCTGCAGGTGTGTGGCAGCGCTGGACATCCAGGTCAGAGCCCCGTACTCCAGGTAGGATCTTACCTGGGCCTTGTAGAGGAGCATAATTCCTCGCTTGTCGAGGAAATTAGCCACTCTACGAAGGGCAGAGACATGTAGGGAGGCTTGGTGGGCGACGTGTTTCAGGTGGCGGTCGAAGCGCAGCTCTCGGTCCAAGTCCACTCCGAGGATCCTGACGTAATCCTGGAGCGGGAGGGTGACGGAGCAAAACATCACCCTTCCTGCGACAGCTTGTGTGGCTGCCGGGGACCGAGAGATCACCATCGCCTGAGTCTTCTCAGGAGCAAAGTTCACCTGCCAGGGCTCCCCCCACTCCCGTATCAAGCGTAGTTGCTGGTTGACCTCAGCAACCGCTTGCTGGCTTTCTTGGCGAGGGTAGGAGAGGGAGAGCGTGCAGTCGTCAGCGTATGCAGAGACTGCTGGCAGACTCCTGAGAAGGTCGTCGATGTACAGATTCCAGAGGACAGGTCCCAGCACAGATCCCTGAGGGACTGAGGCACCCACTGGGAGGTCCTTGGACTGCTGGCCGCCGACGACGACGTGGAGGCTTCTTCCTTGAAGGTAGTCGCTCATCAGCATCAGCAGGTGTCCTAGGATGCCTTTGGCACGAAGATTCTCCAGCAAGCCCGCGTGCCACACCCGGTCAGCACCTGATGTCGAGAGCGACGACAATGGTATCCAGGCCGGTGTCTAGTGAGTCCTGCCAATCCCTGGAGAGGAGCAGCAGGAGGTCTGAAGTGGAGCGGCCAGATCTGAACCCAAACTGCTGGTCAGTGATGAGGGCGTTGTTCTCGAGGTGGCGGGTGATGGCCTCCACCACTATTCTCTCGAAGATTTTTCCAACTACAGACAGGAGGGAGATAGGCCTGTAGTTGGCAGGGTCAGATCTGGACGACTTTTTCTGGACTGGCACCACGCGAGCTTCCTTCCATATAGAAGGCCAATTGTTCTTTCGGACACAGGCCACGAGCACTTCCCAGAGGGGTCCTGCCAGCACACTAGAGCAGTGACACAGCACATGTGGACTGACGTTGTCAGGCCCAGTGGCCTTCCTGACGTACACCGCTCTCAGAAGGCGCTCCACTTGCTCCCGGTGTACTGCAACCTCTGTCAGGGTTTGGTTGCATTCCTGTGCCAGTTGTAGTGGAGGTCTGGTGGGATCGGCGACGGGTATCTTGGCAGAGAAAAGGTCAGCCAGGAGCTCTGCCTTCTCCCTGCTGCTGGTGGCTGTGGTGCCGTCCTGCTTAGTGAGGGGAGGGATTGCTTCTTGGTGGCTGCTGCCTTGTCTCTCCTTAACAAGGGTCCACCAGGTCTTGCTGCCCACCCCAGGCCCGCACAGCCTGGCGCGGAGGTCGCTTTCCCACCTCCGTTTCGCCCATTAACTGGTGGCCACAATATGTTTGTATGGCGCTCGATGCAGGGCTTTGTTGTCTCTCTCTCTCTCTCTCTCACTTCAACTTAATATCAACTAGAGTAGAAATGCAACGTTTTGGAGTCTTCTGATTAATGTAAAATCTGACAGACCACCAAGTCTGGACCATGGGGTGTGGTCTGATTTTCTATGTAAAAAATCTCTTCTCTCTCTCTCTCTCAGTAAGGTACAACATATTATAACTTGGCATCTTATCAGCAGCACCAGTTTTTGTTAAGGGTACGAGACACGTGCCAATACTCCTCCTGATGAATAAGAGAACTCGCATCTTTTTGCATCCCTACACTTTGCCTGATAACTCTTGGGATGAAAAGCGTCTAAACACCGTCATCGAAGTCCTGGACATTTTTTTTCTGGTATGTCTTTGGGTTTTGGTGGTTTGAGTACTCTTGTAAGACTCCCTCCATTTCATCTAATGACCCTAAGGAAGTTAGACACCTCAACGCCACATCGAAGACCTGGATAAGTTTAGCTGACAAGTCTTTGAGCCTTTGTGGTGTCACTCGTAATTTGTACTTTTATAAATAAGGGTCATATTCTTAATCCTTTCGGGGTCCAAGCACATACATTTATCAAGGATTTCGTAGGGTTTGTGGGCATTTCTATATATTATTTTGACCCTAGAGGTATCAGGACACCTCTCCTCCCGAAATTGACCTCTCTTTCGGCCACCTCTTTTGATTATTTTTATAGGAGCAGCGAGTAGTGGTGTTTTTTATTATTGTTTCCTTTTTTGTGTGCCCTTGAACTGTCTCCCTTGTTGTAAAAAAAAATGGCAAGGTTTCTGCACCATGAACGTAAAGAAGCACTCATGGGGACGTGTTTAATCTATCTTTTGGCCTGTAGAAATGAGTGATGTAAGAGAAGGGAGCGTTTAAGAATACCAGCCTAAGACTCCCTCGCCGTCACCCGATGCCTTGAAGGAAGTAAAACGCCTCAACGCCATATCGAAGACCTGGATAAGTGGAGCTGGTCTGTATAGGTTCGATGGGCCTTCTGTATCCTTAAGGAGGCGATCCAGGAGTAATAGAGAGACAAATAAAGCCCCACACAACCTAAGACTCACTCCCCGTCATCCAGTGCCTTGAAGCAGGTAAAACGCCACAGAACCTTCATCGAACTCCTGGATAAGTGGAGCTGGTCTGTGTAGGTTCGATGTGCCTTCTGTATCCTTAAGGAGGTGATCCAGGAGTAATAGAGAGGCAAATAAAGCCCCATACAACGTTCTCTTATAGCTCGTTGCCTTTCATAATTGTTCGATCCTGGTTCCATCATCGTCTTGAGTGCCCTTGGATTTATTGTTGTGGGGTGAGAGGTCTCGAGATGAGCCGTTTATGACCTCCCGTGGTGCTGCTCATGATGGATGGATGAGGTCGTGAGCCCCTCCGTTCCCTCAAACATACATTCATTCAGTCATTCTTTCTTTCCTCTTCTCCTTTCATTCCTTCCCTCCTTCCTTATATAACCTTCTTATGTGCCTGTATTTCTTGTAATGCCTAATTTTCTCTGAACTAGTTATTTCTGTGCCTTTTAAATCGCCTTTCTTTTCTTAACCACATTCTTTACTTTTTGAATCATCGTCTGTGTACCCTTTGAATCACTCTCTTTTCCTTGGACTAAATAATTTTCCTTTAAACTTCCTTCCTGCCCGTGGCCCACACACCTCTATCCTCTTCCCGGCAGTGTTCCCGTCGACGAGGGGCGCCTGGCGTGTCTCGTGGCTCACCCTCACGGCTCGTTCAGACGAAACACCTCCAGCAAGTTCGATCCTTTCACGGCGGAGGAGAAGAAGAGATTCGCTCAGGCCGTCAAGAGAGTCGACAACCTGCTGGGGCTCCTGGGCTACCCGCGCGTCCCTAAGCCAACTGATCGCCTCTGGTAAGGCCCGTCTGCAGCCAAGGGTAGGTGCGCCCACGGAGAAAAACTGCAATCAAATATACATTTTATCACCAGCACGTTATGCTTAACTGATAATGACATAAAAGTTAGTGACGCAGCTGCACTTTTCATTGTCACGATAAGCAGATTAGAGGTAAAGGTGTTGGTGGTAGTGCGTGTTCTACGCGCTAATTGGTTCACTGATAGAGAAAGGCAATATCCGGCAGGGCTACTTTATTGATAAAAAAATCACACAGCTCATTAAGACAAACAACACAAACGAGACGTTGTTAAAGTGTATGTAGTAAACAATATGTATGAGTTAACATTAGGAGGACGAGGACAGACAGTAGAAGATAAACGAGTAACAAGAGAAGTTAACATTGATGATGCAACACGGACAACAGGGAGACGAGACAGCGACGATGAAAATACATAGACGGCACAGGAGACACAAGACGAGGGGAGATGAAAACATTACACACGAATACACTTAATGAGTCTGTGCTGCAGCGCCACATTTTCTTGGGTCACTAGGGAAGCAGAGCACACGGCTTTCAGCGGCGGCTGCTACAACGGAACGGAGATGTTGCACTCCTTTAATACGAGTCGGCGGAACGCACTAGTTCTCGTGCCAGGAAAAAGTTCCCCTATTAGTATTCGTGTCAGGAAAACAACTACTACTACTGGAAATCGAATGTGGGTATAAAACATCCATTTCATAATTAAAATTTATTTCAACAATGACCTATTTTCATACCACAGCTCAAGATTTTTTTTGTTTACAGTAAAGGAAGCAGCTCAAGGGCAGAAAATAACCAAAAAACAAAAAAGCCCGATAGTAGGCCTGCTGCTCTACAAAAGCAAGTAGAGAAGAGTGGCATAAAGACAGGTCGATTTTCGAATGGAAGAGGTCAATTTCAGATGGAAGGCGTAATTTTTTTTTTAGTGATATGAGTGGTACATATTTACTATAAGTATTAATTTTAATGGTACGTACAGACTGCCGATTGGGCCTTAATAAATGTTTCAAGCATAATCTGCCGGAGTCTCCTGGCCAGTAAAATCAATGACCTCAGAAGATACAACAAACACGTTATTCTGTATCGTCCCTCAAATACTCATATAGAGAAAGAAGTCAAGCTCTCCTTCAGCAACCGAGAAGGGTCAACAGCACACTTACTTCTTGCAATACACGTGGACAAGGAGGAAAAGGAAGAAACTAATATAAGAGTTTTGGAAAAGACGGTAGAATGAAGGGAAGAGTAGCAGACTTTGAACTTGGACGACACTTGGACATGAAGAAAACACATAGTATACGAGTTTCTGAGAAGGCTAAAGCAGCACAAAGCAACGGCAAACAAACAGTAGCAGACAAATAGGGTAAAGACCGTATACAAGAGAAGATGGCGCCACTATAAACACCTGCCTGCGCCAATACGGGATGGGGCCGACTACCATCCAGGCCCCTCAAGTAAACCTACCAGCGATATAGGCGTAGACGTAAAAAAAAATACAAGAAGGAAGTGAACTCTGAGGAGGAAAAACAAAACAGAACAGCGACGTGTGAAGAAGAGGAGGATAATGAAGACACACACACACACACACACACCATCACGCGTATTAAGGCTTCTCGTCCGCCTCTTGTTCTGGAAACAAAGCGCAGGTGGGAGGAAGACCTAGGAGGAAGGAAGGAGAATGGACGACACATTAAAGGGAATAAAAGAGTACACGTAAGTTGTCACTGTGTGTGTGTGTGTGTGTGTGTGTGTGTGGCGACCGACATCTTCCGCAGAACAATGGTGTTGTTTCTCTGATCAGCAACAAGATGAAAGGGAGAAGAGATGAAAATAAGAACATGACGGACGGAAGGAGAGAGAGAGAGAGAGAGAGAGAGAGAGAGAGAGAGAGAGAGAGAGAGAGAGAGAGAGAGAGAGAGAGAGAGAGAGAGAGAGAGAGAATTTACATAGATTTACATAGAAAATGCAATTCACGCCTCCGTCCGGCGCACGACAGATCTCATGAGACACTCCTCCTCCTCCTCCTCCTCCTCCTCCTCCCCCTCCCCCTCCCCCTCCCCCTCCTCTTCCTCCTCCTCCTCCTTCGTCTTCGTCTTCGTCTTCGCCTTCGCCTTTGCTGTCCAGTGTCTCTGACTCGTAGATTAGAGTAGATGGTGGCAACAACAAACAGAACCAAGAGGTCTGTTGCAATTTGCTTTTCCTTTGTACTCCTTTGTACTCCTCTTCCTCCCGTCATACACCAAGGCCTCCTTCAGAAAGCACACGCAGAAACCAGATCACTGTGCCTCGAAGAGTCGAAGTTAAGAAGGACATTTCTTCCCTATATACCAACGCGCGCAGTCTAATATTTAAACGGGATGAGTTACTTGCCTACATTGACGTGGAAAGACCGGACGTGATAGCAGTCACCATAACGTGGGCCACCTCTGACCACCTAATGACCGAATTCTCAATTTCGGGATACGAAAACTTTTACAAAAACAGACTTCACAAGAAAGGAGGAGGTGTTTAACGTTACGTCAAGAACAAATACCCGGCCGTGAAAATAACCAAACAGGACTCAGAGAAATATGGCACCTTTTATGTTGAACTGGAAACTAGCAAACACAACAAACTAACGATTGGAACCGTATACAGACTAAAGCAACAAGCAGCTTACGACGCAGCGCTATATGAGGAAATTCATGCCATAACACAACAGAGTCAGTCATTATTGGGGATTTCAACTGTTTCAACATTGACTGGAACACGATGAATGGAGATCAGAAGCGTAACATTACTCGAAATGTTAGAAGACACTTTTCTAACCCAGATTGTTACCCAACCGACGAGAGAAAATAATTTATTGGACCTAGTACTCGTGAGTGATTCCGATCTTTCACGTTAATGAATATCAAGTTGCGACCATCACCTAATTCGCCTTAAGATCAGAACAGACCATGAGCTCACCGAGAACACGTCCAGGATTCCAGACTTTAAAAGAGCCACTTTCAATCTCGCTCGTGAGCTGCTAACCTAGACAACTTGGGAACCCGTAAACTTCACTTCTGTAGACGGCGCGTGGAACGGCTTCAAGAACAAACTCTTTGTAGTAGAGAGAACAACTGTTCCCATGAAGACCAGGAGAACAAATAATGCCACAAGCCCACCATGGATGACTACCCAAGTTCGACGGGCACTTAATTTAAAGAAAAGAAAATACAACTTGTTAAAGGAAAACAACAATGATGAGGCACTCGCACAGTACCATCAAAGCCTCAGAGCTTGCAGAACTCTCATCCGACAATGTAAACGCGACTATGAAAAGCAAATTGCGCGCGAAGCCAAGTCCAACCCGAAAAAAAATTTCACGTATATAAGAACCAAAAAGAAGACAAAAAGCAATATCAGTCCCCTAAAAGATGAAAGTGACGTACTATCTCAAGACAGCAGACAAATGGTCGAAATTCTGAACAAAGACTTTGCGTCTGTGTTCACGGTCGAGAACAACCAGTACGTACTCGAGAGCCCTACCACACAAAGGGAATCACGCCCCTAGAAATTGGCACAATTGACGAACGGAACGTGCAAAAGTACCGAGATAAACTCGAGACAAATAAGTCAACAGAACCCGACGACTTGTCACCCAGGCTGGTCAAGGAACTCAAGGAGCAAATATTCAAGCCACTCACCGCCATCTATAATCTGACTATATATATATATATATATATATATATATATATATATATATATATATATATATATATATATATATATATATATATATATATATATATATATATATATATATATATATATATATATATATATATATATATATATATATATATATATATATATATATATATATATATATATATATATATATATATATATATATATATATATATATATATATATATATATATATATATATATATCTGTATGGGTAGGCGGTGGCTGAGTCGACAGAGTGACGGCCCCGCGTTCAGGAGGACGCGAGTTCAATCCCCGCCCGGTGCCACCAAGCTGGGATTTTTCAGCCGCCGCCGAGTGGCTTAAAACTCACTCACTCACTCACTCACTCACTCACTCACTCACTCACTCACTCACACACACACTCACATATACAAACACACATTCACAAACACACACTGAGGCCTCGTTCTTGGTGATCAAAAGCCTCTCTTTCTTGTTTTTCTTCTCGTTTCATCCATTAAGACAAGATAGAACCAAATACCATGTCATAGCACGAAGTAAATTCTGCCCCCTGAACGACCGACATCAATGCACAAGCAAAGTCACAGAACAAAGTGTCCGCTCAACTCCACCCAGCCAACACATATCCAGTTCACGTGTCCTAATGATCCGCTTTTAGGAAAGGAAAACTCAACAATATTCAGGACGTTCACCTCTCCCTTTATATGGCCTCCGTTATTTTTTGGTATTTTTTTCCTCGGTATGCGATTCTCCGGCACTTCCTCCATATACTACTAGCGCTGTCGACGGAACGCAAACGCTCACACACCCACTCCACACACATACACACCCACACACACACGTAGAGAGCCATTACCATATACATACAGAGACGGAAGGAGCATTGCGAACGTGTACCACTTCTCAGTTGATGACATAGGCTTAAAATCAGTGACGTCGAAGAGCCTCAATAGTGCGAATGACCTAAAAGTTGTCGGGAAAGAAAGCAACGAGGCAAACAGATGCGTGAGAAAATGGATAAAATGGACGCAGGAATTTAATAACTTCAAGGGGACAGAAAAGGCTGCGGGATAAAACCATCTGTGACTGAAGAAGGAAGCTCCAATGGGAAGGCTTCTGCGGCGACTCCGGAGGCTCGTAGTGGCGGCTGGAGTGGTAGTAGTGAATTTGGTTATCTGCAGTGTTGTCTTCACCTTGCCGTGAGTGTTGCGAGGGTTTCCATTACAGTAAGGAAGGTCGATGAAGAAATGAGAGAAATGGAAAAGTGCCTGATGCGACAATATTGCTCCCTCAAAGACTAGTAGAAGCCAAGGAGGAGGAGGGGTTAGTGGGGTGCTAGAAGTGTCGTTATACTCCTCTTTTGTCATTGTTTTTGTTACTGCTGTTCTTTTGATGTTCTTTTTCTTGTGATTTTGTTCTGGTTTGAAAAGCATAACTATATAACCTTGGCAACGGCACCTTTCCTCAGTTCCCTTCTTACTTATTTCTTCCCATTTACTCTCTAGCTTCATTTAGGTCTTCTTCATCCTTCCTCTAATTATCCCTTCCTTTTACACTTCTGGTCTCGCATGTTTTAAGTTATTTTTTCTCGAAGTGGGAGGGAGAAAGGAAGTGAAGGAATAATAAAGGCATATGCAATGTTACCATTATAGGTCATACGTGTTCCAAATTGAGCGAAACTTTGTGTATCTTTGAGAATTGGAAATTATATATTATTTCATGTTCAACTTGAAAATGTGCAAAGAGACTTTTTTTTATCTCGACAGATGGTCACCTCAGTGCTTGACAGGTGGGTTAAACACACACGCACACACACACACACACACACACACACACACACACACACACCTCACACAAGTGGAATATAAATCATAAACAAACACGCTTCCAACATGCCTTTGAAGTACACTCTTTTCATCATTAATATTTAAAATTTGCATTCTGTGATCTCGTCTTCCTGCAGGTGTGTGTGGGCCCTCAGTAAGCGATGCCAAGGAGAGCCTGCTTCGGCATCTCCACAGCACGGTACACAGGCGGACAGGTGAGCTGCTGCCTTGCCTGTTTATTTGCGTGGTACGAGTAAAAGAATTTATAAACAGTGTGCATGATGGAGAGGCAGGTATAGAAATGGAGACGAAAGATGAAGTGGAGGAAAGAGAAATGGAAGAAAAGGATAAAAAAAAGGGGAAGGTAAATAGGCGTAAGGAACTGGAAAAAAGGCCTTGAGGGAAAACAACAAGAGAGCTGGAGAAAGAGAGAAAGGGAAAAAGACAAACACAGACAGAAAAGGACAGGCATGGAGGAAAAGACGGAGAGGGGCAAGAGACAAAGAGATAAGTAGGAAGAGAAGAACAAGCTTAGAAGGGAGTGGAGGAACAGTAAACACGAGGAAAAGGGGACTAGGAAGAGCTGAAGAAACTTGGAAGGCTCAGGTTCGGTAGGAGGAGGAGGAAAAGGAAAAATATAAAGAGAAACGCGTGTAACTTCGCAGTAGCAAAACTTTATCGTGTCTAATGTTAGCTTAGTCGATAAGTACACGTATACCGACTCGTTTGTGCTTTGATGCCTGGGTTTGTTTACTTCGTTGTGTGTTTGTGTGCTCAGGGAAGGAAAAAAATTGAACTTCCGCAGGAGATACACTAAAGGCGGACTTACAAGGGGACTCGTGGCAGCCGTGGATGGTGGATGATGAAGGAAACTGCAGCCACTACCACACCAGGTGACTATTTTTGCTCATCCACCTCATCATCATCAGCAGCAGCATCCTCTAGCTCCTCCTCCTCCTCCTTATCGGTCAAGTTTTCCTAATTCTTTCCTCGTCCCTCCCCTCCCAGTCATCCTCATCCTCATCATCAGTATCCTCTTGTTCCTCCTCCTCCTTATCGGTCAAATTTTCCTAGTTCTTTCCTCGTTCCTCCCCTCCCCGTCTGTATAAGCGTTTTGTCTATGTGGCAGCTTTTACGCCGGAATGTGAACGGCTTTCGTCTGTCCGGCTTCAATCTTCTAAACTGCGGATTTCGTGGCGTTCGTAACTCATGCACCAGCCACGTGGTTTGTTTGGGTTTCTACTCATGCTTATCCCTATACTGTCCAAACCCCTTATGCAAGAGTTAACCAGCATCTTCACTCTTTCATCCCTCACGCTGGTAAACTCCGGAGCAATCTTCCTTCACCTGTATTTCCTCCTGCTTACGACTTGAACTCTTTCAAGAGGAGGGTACCAGGACACCTTCCCTCCCGAAATTGATCTCTCTTTCGGCCACCTCTTTTGATTCTTTTGTTGTAGGAGCAGCGAGTAGCGGGCTTTTTTATTATTGTTTCCTTTTTTGTGCCCTTGAGCTGTCTCCTTTGTTGTGAAAAAAAAAATATTATTGCATTCTCAGTTGCAACTTACGTGATTAATAACGAATCAGATATCTCGCCGAACTGATATGAACGTTTCCGCTTATAAGTTTCTGCTTCTACTTCTTAAATTCCCTCATTCTCGTGATGTTCCCAGTTCATAAATTCGCATCATCTTGTTTTGTGCATCTATAAAGCTCTTGCATGCACTCTTATTTCTGTAGCTAATTTCTAACCTAAACATAAGACTGAAAAGGAAACTGCAGGAATAGGTTCATTTATTCCAAAATCATCACATGAGTATCCGTTTTCAGTCATCCAAACTGCAATAAACACTTGCTTATAAATCTAATTATTGACCTCATCAAGAACAATTGGAAGAGAATCGCAGGAATACTCTCACTTACTTCAGTATGTTCCCTTGCGTATCTTCATATCAATTTCACCAAACTACAATGTTCATGAGTTTAATAATTACCACTCAACATAATATTTAGTTTATCAGTGAACCGCTTGCATTATCAATCACTCGTAGACTCATGGGACTGATCATGCATGTAATCTCTCCCTTCAGAATGGTATAAACGTTTTCACACGTGTTTTTCTATTATTATTTCACCAAACTTCATTGCTATAATCACGGGGTGCGTAATTATTTATGCAGTCGCCTCATGATGCAGATGATGGTTATGATACATTCATTGTGCGGTTGGGGGCTTCGTGGTGCAGTGGTTAGCACACTCGGTTCACAATCGAGGGAGCCCGTGAAAAATTTGGGCGGCTTTTCCGATACCCTACGCCCCTGTCCACCCAGCAGTGAATGGGTACCAGGTATTAATCGGGGGTTGTGTCCCGTCTCCTGGGATATGTTCCCTTCTCCTATAATTCCTTCCCCTTCTGTCTCTCTCCGGCATATGACCACAGATGTTGCGCCGACTAAACGAAACTTTCCAACTTTTCATTGTGCGGCAGATCTAGCGTGAATAATAGCATAAAGAGGAATCCCTCGTCCACGTGCCGCCACAGCCCAGCGTCCAAGTGTTGTAATACTGGAATGTTGCTCAGGAATTATCACTCAAAGGAAACTGAGGCAGATGATGTCACCGTGTCTCCTCGGCCAATATACGATTCCGATCCGTTTACGAGTGTTTTTGTGGCACAATATTTTTTTTTTTACATCTTCGCCTGTGGCGACGGTAGGCTTGTTTTTTTTTTTGTGGGGCCTGATGTTATGGCCCAGCCCGTTGTGGCGCAGGCCAGTGTTTATAGTGTTTATAGTGGCTGCCCTCCCGGAGCTCATCCCTAATCCTAGAATCTAGAGTCCGGGTTGATAGGTGGTCTTCTGGACAACATGTGGGTAGTTTTAAGCCACTCGGCGGTGGCTGAAAAATCCCAGTTTGGTGGCACCGGGCGGAGATTGAACTCGCGTCGTCCTGAACGCGGCGCCGTCACGCTGTCGACTCAGCCACCGCCTCCCCATAAAAAATTACGTCGTCTTCAGCGTCATTCCGTGTTTTTTCGTTCCGATGTGACATATTTACTCAACATTATATAGCAGCGTTCATGAGCTACATAGATGCATCTACGAACTTACTACTGGCACACAGCGTATATTCTGTAACACTAAAGGCATTATCTACCATGAAACTTGAGCTCCAGTGCCATTCCAGTTTATTTCGGCCGCCAACTCGGCTGGTTTGCGGGCACCCTCTTTCTTGTGTTCTTGTTTTCCTTGTGGCCTTTTTTGGGGGGTCTCTTATAACATGTTTGTAACAGACTCCTTACGTTTTTATCCCTCTCTTAATGTTCTATGATATCTTATTATCCTTCTTCCTCCTAATCGTCGTGGTTGTCAGGTTCGGGCGCGGCCTGACGCCGGTGCTACTGGTGTCGCTGCCGTGCTCGGGCAGCTCCTGGCTCCGCTACCTGCTGGAGGGCGCCACCGGCCTCTTCACTGGCTCCGCCTACAACGACACCCTGCTGCACCGTGGCGGTGAGAGAGAGAGAGAGAGAGAGAGAGAGAGAGAGAGAGAGAGAGAGAGAGAGAGAGAGAGAGAGAGAGAGAGAGAGAGAGAGAGAGAGAGAGAGAGAGAGAGAGAGAGAGAGAGAGAGAGAGAGAGATTGACATAGATTTACATAGAAAATCAGACCACACAGACCCCATGGTCCAGACTTGGTGGTCTGTCCTTAAACCTAAGTGATTTTACATTAATCAGAAGACTCCAAAACGTTGCATTTCTACTCTAGTTGATATTAAGTTGATGGAAGTGACGGTCGAGCTTATTTTTGAAGGAGTCAATCGTGTTACACTGGACCACTGACGGTGGAAGCTTATTCCATTCTCGCACTACAACGTTGGTGAAGAAAAATTTGGTGCAGTCTGAATTTACTTGTCTACATCTGAGTTTTACGCCATTGTTCCTCGTGCGCAAAGTGTCATCGATCATAAACAATGTTGATCTGTCTACATTCGTGAAACCATTAAGTATTTTAAAACATTCGATCAGTTTTCCTCGGAGGCGACGTTTCTCAAGAGAGAACATGTTAAGGGTAGAAAGCCTTTCTTCGTAGGATTTGTTGCGCAAGGAAGTGATCATTTTCGTTGCCCGACGCTGAACACCTTCTAATTTAGCAATATCCTTTGCATGGTGGGGAGACCAAAACTGTACCGCATATTCCAAGTGGGGTCTGACTAAACTGTTGTAGAGCGGGAGTATTACATCTTTATTCTTGAATAAAAAGTTTCTTTTAATGAAGCCCAACATTCTGTTCGCTTTATTTGCTGCATTGATGCATTGCTGTGAGAATTTGAGGTTTGACGCGATTTTGACCCCCAAGTCTTTGACGCATTGAACGCTTTTGAGTTTACGCCGCGCATTTCGTATTCGAACTTCTTATTCCTCGTTCCAACTTGAAGGACCTGGCACTTGTCTACGTTAAAGGGCATCTCCCATCTATCCGACCAAGCTGAAATTTTGTGCAAATCCTCTTGGAGGCTTTGCCTGTCTTCGTCAGTGAAAACCGAGTTGCCAATCTTTGTGTCGTCTGCAAATTTACTAATGCGGTTATTGAGTCCAATATCCACGTCGTTGATGTAAATAATGAAGAGCACTGGGCCAAGGACCGAGCCCTGAGGGACGCCACTAGTGACAGGCGCCCACTCTGAGTTAAATCCGTCAATCACTACTCTTTGTTGTCTGTTGCTCAACCAATTCGCGATCCATTGGTTTACTTGACCGTCAATACCTATTTGCTTTAATTTGTAAAGTAATTTATGATGCGGGACTTTATCAAACGCTTTCTGGAAATCAAGATAGACTACGTCCAGTGATTTGGTTACGTCATAAACAGTGAAGCGGTCGTTATAAAAGGTTAATAGGTTTGATAGGCAGGATCTTTTGTTTCGGAAGCCATGTTGTGAGTCCCCAATCAATGAGTGGCTTTCAAGGTAATTCACAATTTTGTCTCTAATTATGCCCTCAAGTAGCTTACCTACAACCGAAGTTAGACTAATGGGCCTGTAATTACCTGGTACTTTTTTGTCTCCTTTCTTGAAAATCGGTGTCACGTTAGCCTTTTTCCAATCTGAAGGGACGATGCCTTGTCGCAAGGACATATTGAATACGGTTGTGAGGGAGGAGAGTATTTCGCTCTTTGTTTCTTTCAGCAGAGTTGGATATACTTTATCAGGTCCAGGACTTTTATTTGTTTTAAGTGAATGGAGAGCTTTAAGGACTTCATCGGTTGTTATTTCAAAATTAGGCAATGCATGCTCGAGATTTACAATAGTACTGGTGTTGGTGGTAGCGAGAGGAAGACTGTTAGTATTAAACACCGAGGAAAAGTAATTGTTTAAGAGGTTTGCAATGTGTTGGCTGTCAGTCACTAGTGCACCGTCGCTGTTTGTTAAAGGTCCAATACCACTTTTGATCGCCTTTCTGTTGTTTATGTAACTGAAGAAAGATTTCGGATTATTTTTACAGTTGGCTGCAATATTTTCTTCGTATCTACGCTTTGCCTGACCTACTAGTCTTTTTACTCGTCGCCTGGCATCATTATAAAGTCTAATGTTTTCGGGCGTGCTTTGTTCTTTCTTTAACCTGTAAAACACTTTTCTCTCATTGACTGATTGTTTAATTTCGCTATTAAACCACGGTGGGCTTTTATTAGTGTTAATTCGCTTCTCGCACAAGGGGACGAATGTGTTCTGCTGAGTGAGTAAGTGATTTGTAAGGCTTAGCCAGGCTTCCTCTACGTTGCCGTCATCTGATAGTTGTATTTCTGTTAGTTTTTGTCGGATTTCTACGAAGTTAGCTCTTTTGAAATTGGGCACCTTTACTTTATTTTCAGTCACTGATGATTGAGCTTTAATGTCGACGCGCACTAATTTATGATCGCAAGAACCGAGGTGTTCTCCTACCGTGACACTACTGATTAGGTTATCTTGGGTCGTTATAACAAGGTCGAGTATATTATTTTGTCGAGTTGGCTCAGAAACCATTTGGCTTAGAAAATTTTCTTCTAGAAATTCGATCATTCTATGTGACTCGCCTTCTGTACCTGACAGTGTCGCCCAGTCGATATGGGGGAGGTTAAAGTCTCCTAATATCAGTGAGTCGCTGTTATTAAGTGACTGCCTTAAGACGCTGTACATTTCAAGGTCGTCATCGAGTGATTGCCCGGGAGGTCTGTAGGTGACAGATATATTTAAGTTGACTTTTGCAATGTTTACTCGCACGCACAAATGTTCAACGTTACTGTTTCTTGGTGTTTTGTCAGTGGGTTGCAAATAGCTTTTGACATAAAGGGCGACGCCACCGCCTCTACGGTTTACACGATCTTTGTTGAAGAGTCTGTAGCCATCTATGTTGTATTCGGAACTTAAATCAATATTTGTGGTGTCGATAAATGTTTCGGTTATAGCAATTGTGTCAAAATTTTCTGTTAAAGCAAGACATCTCAGTTCATCAAATTTGTTTCTTAGGCTACGCGCATTGAAACTAAGGATTTTTAAGTTATCTAGAGGCTTAGTAATAGAGGTGGTGGTACTTGCGGGATCACGGTTACGGGTTTGTTGCGATGCACGGCGTCTATTTACACGGGTGGGGTGGAGGGACGTGGCCGTGACTCGTTTTTTGTTCGGAGAGAGAGAGAGAGAGTGTGTGTGTGTGTGTGTGTGTGTGTGTGTGTTAGTCACTCACTCAGACACACGGACAAAAGGTGTGTTTTTTTTTGTTCCTGTCCTGGGGACGCCAGAGGCAGGGACAGCGTTACGTTTTATGATTTCTACTTCCGTCTCAGACAGAAACATATTGGTAGTGATGTAGTTTTCCTTTTTGTAGTCTCCCGAAGATGGTGAAATTTATGACGTAAAGATTGCTATGCTTTGCCTTCCTTCCTTCCTTCCTCCCTTTCTTCTTATATTTTTGTCTCTCCTTTTCTTCTTTCTCTCATTCATTCATTCAGTTTTCCTTATTTCCTTACATCATTGCATACTTTTTTTTCTGTAGATCTAGACGTACGCCTCACTTACCTAAAAAATGGCTTTTGCACTGCATAGTACATTCACTGTAAGTTATGTATATGGGAAGGATTTAGGGTGCGGTTGACCTTAGTTATTGCACAGACCTTCCTGGTGAGTAGAAGTGCCTCGCATATTCCAAGTCCATTGCTGTGTTTTCACGAAAGCTTCCTCGGGAGTGTGAGCCCCCATTGCAGGCTTGTCAGACACCAGAGAATCTAGTTCAAATGTAATATCTACAACATGTGATATCTGCAACATGCATTTAAGGAGCTAACATCATAAGAAAAACAGTGCGCAACAATAATGAGGGTGGCGCCGCGCAGGTATGATGAGGAAGGGCAAGGGAGGCGGCGGCGAGGAAGTGGCAAGCGGCCGAACTCTCGTGTACCTGAGCCACGGCGCCGCGTCTCAGTCCGACTTCCTTTTCGACCTCCAGCAGCGGTACGAGGTTATGGACCACACCCTGCCCACCATCCTGCTGCTTCGGGACCCTGCCAGGTAAGCTCCCTTGTTCTCCTAAGTTGAAGAGGAAGCAGACGTGTGTGTGTGTGTGTGTGTGTGTGTGTGTGTGTGTGTGTGTGTGTGTGTGGCTATACTGACATAATAAGAGAGAGAGAGAGAGAGAGAGAGAGAGAGAGAGAGAGAGAGAGAGAGAGAGAGAGAGAGAGAGAGAGAGAGAGAGAGAGAGAGAGAGAGAGAGAGAGAGAGAGAGAGAGAGAGAGAGAGAGAGTGTCAATGTTGCGTATGAAATTGATGTGTGTGTTTGTGTATTATCTTTCTCGCTAAATCAGCTTCCTCGAGGTTGGGCGTTCTGTATCGTCTCCGCCAGTTCTTCTCCCCCGCGCAGTTGCTATCCATATACAGGGGCCTTGTCCGCCCTCGTATGGAGTATGCTTCTCACGTGTGGGGGCGCTCCACCCACACAGCTCTTCTGGACAGAGTGGAGGCTAAGGCTCTTCGTCACATCAGCTCTCCTCCTCCTACTGATAGTCTTCTACCTCTTAAATTCCGCCGCGATGCTGCCTCTCTTTCTATCTTCTATCGATATTTCCACGCTGACTGCTCTTCTGAACTTGCTAACTGCATGCCTCCCCCCCTCCCGCGGCCCCGCTGCACACGACTTTGTACTCATGCTCATCCTTATACTGTCCAAACCCCTTATGCAAGAGTTAACCAGCATCTTCACTCTTTCATCCCTCACGCTGGTAAACTCTGGAACAATCTTCCTTCATCTATATTTCCTCCTGCCTACGACTTGAACTCTTTCAAGAGGAGGGTATCAGGACACCTCTCCTCCCGAATTTGACCTTGCTTTTGGCCACCTCTTCTGATTATTTTATGGGAGCAGCGATTAGCGGGCTTTTTTTTATCATTGTTTTTTGTGTGTGTGCCCTTGAGCTGCCTCTTTTGTTGTAAAATATATATATATATATATATATATATATATATATATATATATATATATATATATATATATATATATATATATATATATAATGATGTATGCGTTTCGGTCAGACCACACCGTACCTTGCCTCCTCCATTCCTTATTTACTCCTCACGACTCCTTGAACTTGAGGGAGGGCGGAAGAGTATCAAGGCACCATTCGAATCTTTTTTTTAACTCAGTCTTTTCTTTTTTAGGATCATTTATGTAGATATTTTTCTCTTTGAGCTTTGAACTCTGCCATAAATAAAAAGAATGTGTATGCTTACTATTTAGTGGAGGGAAAGAGGGAAATGGCGCCACTATAAACAATTGCCTGCGCCATGACGGGCTCGGACCAACCATAAGGCCCCAATGTAATAGCTTACCGTCGCTATAGTCCAGATGTAAAAATAATAATAATAATAAATCACTAAAAGAACACCCTAGCGATTATGTCTCTTCTTTTTCCCTCCAGAACCATTATAGACTTCTGGCACCAGCGCAACGACGTGCCGGAGAAAGAGAGTCAAGCTGCTGGTGGTAAGGCGACGTACGACAGTGACGGTGAGTGGCTGCGTGCGTGTGTGTGTGTGTGAGGGGGTGAAGTGGGAGAGGAGCAAAATGATCGATCCATTGAATAAGACAAGATCGCAACGCCAGGTAACCACGAATGAGGAGAGAAAGGCGCTAACTCCTCACCTTTCTCCATCAGATTTCCATGACTTCGCGGGGGACGTGACGGCGGTGTGGGAGGAGGTTGCCTCGGACCGCCTGCTTTGGACCTCCGCCCCCCTCCATGTCCTGCACTACGAGGATCTGGAGGCCAACCCGCTGCTCCACCTGCGCCGCCTCTTACACTTCCTCAGGTAAACACTTCTTCTCTTAATCTACTTCTTCATGTTCTTCTTATTCTTATTCTTTTATTTCTTCTTAATCTTCTTCATTTTCTTTTTTTCTTCTGCTTCTTTTTCTTCTTCTTCTAAATCTTCTTCTTCTTCTTCTTCTTCTTCTTCTTCTTCTTCTTCTTCTTAATCTCCTTCACCTTCTTCTCTTTCTTCTTTTCTGCTTCTTTTTTCTTCATTTAACCCCAGTATTTTCCTTTATGGGGTTGGGCGGGTTAACAATATGTGTAATTTTCCCATTCTTGCATTTGTTTTTAACCTGAACTGATTATGGACCGTTTTTAGTGCAAACGTTAGACATCTGACACTTTTTCATCTCTTATATCGACGGTTGTGGTAAAGATGTCACCCAACATTTTTAAGTAAACTTGGTTGATGGTTCCTTTCCCATGTCTCGCTTTCGGTGCTAATGTAGACCAACTGAGACGCTTTGGTAAGGGTAGTGTTAAAAATCCCTTCGCATTGACACACACACACACACACACACACACACACACACACACACACACTGTTAAACTTGCTCTCAAAGTCAATGTTATAATCACTCCCGAAGCTTTATTAAGACGCGCAACGGATCTTACATATCCGTAAACCTGGTGTCAAAACCTAGGAAATTTAAACATAATTTCTCAACTTATTGCCAAAGCCTTACAGAACATAGCAGGTCATTTATAGACTTACATTCACAGCGTTCCAAAGCATAACAGATGATTTCGAAACTTACCCCCACGGCTTATCATACAGAACAAACCGCCTTCTAAGCTTTCGTCCAATGTTTAAAACACAGAAGCGATCATTTATAAACTTCCTGACAAAATCTTCAAACACAAAACACGCGTGACGCGGCGTAATAACAGTGGCGCGCCTCAGCGGTGATCTTCCCTCTGAGCCCCAAGTGACGGCGGCGCCAGCAAGAGTTTCCCGCTACAGATTCAGTTCCCAGGTTCATGAGAACGTCGAAATGGAAAATTATGTCGCCCCGCCGGGTACAGACTAAGCCAGCAGCATGCACGCATAAAAAGTGTACCATGGTCCGGGTCGGAAATCATTCTGCGTGAGGTCGCACGAGGATCTACAATATCCACAGTGCAAAATAAAAGGAAGGGAACCGAGAATGTTTGAATTATGATGCACATCTTGACGGGAGTTCTATTTGCGCTTTCTGAAATGGTCTTATTTTGTTATAATATACATATATATATATATATATATATATATATATATATATATATATATATATATATAGATATATATATATATATATATATATATATATATATATTGTTGTGGGAATAAGTTCAAATCATAATGGGTTGAAGTCAAGCCTGTTGTTGTCAAGTGTTCAATATTCTTCAAGTGTCCCGATATCCAAGGCCTTAAGAAAACAAGTAAATATTTATCACTGTGAAAGTGAAAGAAATTACTTTGGCATGAAAAACAAATATAAAAAATCAGTTTCACAACACTAATTTTATGACGTCATTAACAATTGTTGAAAATGTTATTTGCATTTCTAATATTTAAAAGATGTATTCATGTTTGTCAAAATTATTTTCAACAAATTTGACAGGTTTAAGAAGGCAGAAAAGTAATGTAATGATATTCATGATACTACGAGATAATGGTACAATTTAATGATATATTTCACGCAGTGTTGAGCACAAACGGCGTTAATTCGTTAATTCCTTTATCGGCGATAAGGTTTGGTAAAAATGCCGTTAACGGCGAATTTTCAAAAAGATATTTTATTACACTGTTCGTGAAATTTCCGGGAACACTATAATTGCTGTCACTCAGATCAGTAACCTGTTCAGTGTTGAAGCTAACGAGCATGAGACGCGGTCATTAGGTGAGCAGGTAAGGTGATTCTGCTGCTGGCGCCTTGCTGCGGGGGCTGAAAACGAAGTTAACGACCATCAGACTCTATTCGGATGGGGTTAAATAAGGAAAAAGCTGCACCTCGCCGCGAGGTAGTGAACACTATGGAGCAGGGCTACTCATCTATTATAAGCAAAGGTCCAATTTGACGAGTTCAACTGTATGCAGAGGTCCAGCTAAATACTGCATCTGGACCCCAGGCTCCAGGGGTGGAAAAATATAATCAAATAATATGAAGGTCCTGGCGATGGATTCTTGCAAGTGTATTTCCTCGACTGACTGTAGGGTCAACGATCACTCGAGGAAATACACTTACAAGAATCTATCGCCAGGACCTTCATGTTATTTAATTATTTTTTTCTATCCCTGGAGCCTGGGGCCCAGCTACAACACTCAGGATCCGGACCGTGGGCCGCCAGTTGAGTAGCCCTGCCATAGAAGGATCAAGAGGAGTTTGTTGTCTGCTCTTCAAAGGAAATGTGTCATCCTGTGAACCATAAAGGAATATTGGCGGCACCGGTGACAGTCTCTCCTCACGTCTTCCCTCGCAGCGTCCCGGCGGACGAGGGTCGCCTGGCCTGCCTCGCCGCCCGCCTCGCTCCCTCCCTCCGACACGACTCCTCCGGGAACCCCGACCCCTTCGCGACAGAGGAGAAAGATAGGATTTTTTTTGCTTCCAAGAAGGTGGATCGCCTCCTGGAGCTGCTGCAGTACCCGCGCCTCCCACGCCTCCGCGACCCCCGCCGGTAGCGTCTGGCAGCCCTTCCTTCCTAGTGTTGTTTGACTGAATTGTTGATTTTTACTTGCATATACACATGTACAATTTACCGAAGATAACAAAGGAAAGTATAGATAGTTGCTTGCTTCCTGTTTGTTCCTCTGTATAGTTAGGATATTTTAATCGTATGTAAAAAGTTGTTTGTTTGCTGATGTTTAATTCTAAGGGTCGGCGGGCCGCTAACAGCAAAGAACCCGCTGCTGTTTTTCCCACTAGATGGTGATGTAACCTTTATCGTAACTGTTTGTGCCGACGGTAACTCTTTGTAAGACATTTGTCAGTCAGGAGCAGTCTGGGTAATGGAATTTCCATGAAGATAGCTGAGGTTGAGCGATGATCTCATCGACTGTCTCCAAGTGAATACATTGTACTAGACGTGAGCACATTCCCCACGCAGAGGGCCATGATGCAGCGTGGCGACAGAATATGTAGCACACCCGACACAAATCACCAATCTGTCGCCATTAGAATCATATTTCCATTTTTCTCTTTTAAGTAGCGAAGAGGAACGTGCTTTCGTTGCCTTGTATTTGTTCTTCACGCTTTTCTCGACGAGCAGGAAAATAGCTGACGAGGGATGACGATGGACTGTGGCTGCAACATATGTAAATTCCATTAAATTACAGTATTCTACGCACGCCTCGGGGGATACAGAACAAGAGGCGAGAGAGGGAAGATATGGAATAGGTTTTGTTGTTTTGTTGTTCACATGCTTTTACAAACATCTTATATATCGTAGGTGCAGGAGATTTAGAGCCAACCACACTGAGCCCTTCTATTCATGCCTCCGATAACTATGAGCAAGAGGAAAGGAGTGGAGGTCGTTTAAAAGGGTTTGTTCCTTTAGTAAACATGTTATATATAATACCTGCGCGTGGTTTATGATAGACTAACAAGGGATGAGAGTGAAAGAGATATTGTTGTTATAGCCTCTACGTTGCTTTCTATCCTGTACACGCCTGAAAGTGAAGCGAGTCCGAGCGTGTATCTCCATGTTGGTAACTTCGCGCCCAAACCCTTTCCCTCGTGAGCACCGCCGCATGAAGTGATCCAGCGGCTGATGCGTTAATCGCGGTGGAGCGTGATAGAATAACCATTGAACTGAATTTCCCGGTGTACTTTTGTGTGCTGCCTTTTGGGTGGGTCGGTGCGTGGTTTGCAACGGCTTTGACTATTCATGGGTGCAATCTGTTCGTTCCCGTTCATCTTCTTATCCGCGAAAAGTCTCGGATTGGGAAAGAGAGTGCAAGGGATGAGGCTTGGCTGGGTAAGCTTCATCGGACAACCTGGTGTGTGTGTGTGTGTGTGTGTGTGTGTGTGTGTGTGTGTGTGTGTGTGTGTGTGTGTGTGTGAAGCATCGATAACTTGTTCATTTCTTTTGTGTTATTGTTCTATGTTATGTTCGTGTATACAAGTCAATTACTTATGTAGTTAATGACATAAGATCCTAATTTTGTTTTTCTTTTATACCTCGACCCCTTGTTTCTGTATCCATTCTTTATCTCGTCTCCTATTTCTGTGCTCGTTCTTGCCCCAGACCCTTGTTTCTGTATCCATTCTTTATCTCGTCTCCTATTTCTGTGTTCGTTCTTGCCCCGGACCCCTTGTTTCCCTTTTACATAAAGATTCATGCTTCTGTGTTTTTCATTTTCCTCGGTCCCTTGTGTCCCAGGCTTCTGCTCTACCTCAGCCTCCTGTTTCAGTGTCCAAGAAGAGTTATGGGAAAATCTTTCAGTGTTCGTCGCCGACTATCACCGATCTTCTGCATAATATCGGTCGTGGTAAGTCTGTAAAGGGAGATGAACTTACCTGAGGTGCGGTGATCATGGGAGGGGGCAGAGGGGGGATGGAGCAGGCGAGCGCGCGTGCATGTGTGTGTGTGTGTGGGTTCCTAAGTGGGGCTTTTTTTTTTTTTTTTTTTTTTTTTACAGCAAAGGAGACAGCTCAAGGGCACAAAAAAGTAAACATTAATAAAAAAAAAAGCCCGCTACTCGCTGCTCCTAAAAAGAATCCAAAGAGGTGGCCGAAAGATAAGTCAGTTTCGGGAGGAGAGGTGTCCTGATACCTCCTCTTGAAAGAGTTCAAGTCGTAGGCAGGAGGAAATACAGATGAAGGAAGATTGTTCCAGAGTTTACCAGCGTGAGGGATGAAAGAGTGAAGATGCTGGTTAACTCTTGCATAAGGGGTTTGGACAGTATAGGGATGAGCATGAGTAGAAAGTCGAGTGCAGCGGGGCCGCGGGAGGGGGGGAGGCATGCAGTTAGCAAGTTCAGAAGAGCAGTCAGCGTGGAAATATCGATAGAAGATAGAAAGAGAGGCAACATTGCGGCGGAATTTAAGAGGTAGAAGACTATCAGTATGAGGAGGAGAGCTGATGAGACGAAGAGCCTTTGCCTCCACTCTGTCCAGAAGAGCTGTTGGAGTGGAGCCCCCACACATGAGATGCATACTCCATACGAGGGCGGACAAGGCCCTGTATATGGACAGCAACTGTGCAGGGAGAAGAACTGGCGGAGACGGTACAGAACGCCCAGCCTCGAGGAAGCTGATTTAGTAAGAGATGAGATATGAAGTTTCCAGTTGAGATTTTGAGTTAAGGATAGACCGAGGATGTTTAGTGTTGAGGAAGGTGATAGCTGGGTGTTGTCAAAGAATAGGGGATAGTTGTTTGGAAGATTGTGTCGAGTGGATAGGTGGAGAAACTGTGTTTTTGAGGCGTTGAAGGACACCAGGTTCTTCTTGCCCCAATCGGAAATAATAGTAAGGTCTGAGGCTAAGCGTTCTGCAGCCTCCAGCCTTGAGTCGTTAAGTTCCTGAAGGGTGGGTCTTCTATTAAAAGAAGTTGAATAATGCAGAGTGGAATCATCGGCGTAGGAATGGATAGGACAGTTCGTTTTGGAAAGAAGATCATCAATGAACAACAGAAAAGAGTGGGAGATAGGACAGAACCCTGTGGGACACCACTGTTAATAGATTTAGGGGAAGAACAGTGACCGTCTACCACGGCAGAAATAGAACGGTCAGAAAGGAAACTGGAGATAAAGGTACAGAGAGAAGGATAGAAACCGTAGGAGGGTAGTTTAGAAAGCAAAGATTTGTGCCAGACCCTATCAAAAGCTTTTGATATGTCCAGCGCAATAGCAAAAGTTTCACCGAAACGGCTAAGAGAGGATGACCAAGAGTTAGTTAAGAAGGCTAGGAGATCACCAGTAGAACGCCCCTTGCGGAACCCATACTGGCGATCAGATAGAAGGTCAGAAGTGGAAAGGTGCTTTTGAATCTTACGGTTAAGGATTGATTCAAAAGCTTTAGATAGACAAGAAAGTAAAGCAATAGGACGGTAGTTTGAGGGATTGGAGCGGTCACCTTTCTTAGGTACAGGCTGTGTGAAGGCATACTTCCAGCATTAATATTTATTCTAAACACACACACACACACACACACACACACACACACACACACACACACACTCATCCGTCTCAGCTTGTTTCGGTGCATGGGAACTCGAACCACGCTAGGTCCTCGGGCTCACCAGGGGGCTTCGTGGTGCAGTGGTTAGCACACTCGGCTCACAGCCGAGAGAGCCCGGGTTCGATTCCCGGGCGGAGTGGAAAAATTTGGGCGGCTTTTCCGATACCCTACGCCCCTGTCCACTCAGCAGTGAATGAGTACCAGGTATTAATCGGGGGTTGTGTCCCGTCTCCTGGGATCTGTTCCCTTCTCCTATAATTCCTTCCCCCTCCTTTCTCTCTCCGGCATATGATCACAGATGTTGCGCAGACTAAACGAAACTTTCCAACTTTCCTCGGGCTCACACACCCGCACGCTAACCACTCGGCCAATCAAGAGGGAGAGGTCAAAGTGAATTCCTTCTTACCAGACATGAGCCTAAAGCCCTATTCACACGTAAGCGATCTTCGGAGCAGCGGTTGATTTTCCAAAATTCGATGCCTAATGACAGGGGTGGGGCAAGTTTCCGATCCATAATGTAGGGTTCACTGCCCTGGCTCTTCACTTCCAAAGCTTTACGCTCTGACCTACTATATATAGACCACTGCGACCCCTGACAGAACCAAATAATTGATTGCCTCTTATTTCACGTCTTCTGATATATTTGTTTCGGTAGCTTTCTACGTGTATTGTATATTATCGACTTTTAGGCTGACGCATATACTTTAACCCCTTGACTGTGGATTTCCTAGTCAGACCTCACCAAGCTACAGGAGTGGAACAAAAAGTGTCTGCTACAATTCAATGAAGAAAAATGTAAAGTCCTGCACCTTGGGAGGGGATATCCAGCACACTCATACCACATGGCAAACACACCACTATCCACCACAGAGGCAAAGAAAGACCTGGGAGTATATGTTACCAGGCTACCAGGGAAGGCCAAATCCGTGCCAATTGCAGCGGACGGGTTAAAGTGTGCAGTAGCCTTTCACAATAGGCGAACCATTATGAAGCAATATAAAATGTTCTCCCTTCGCCCGCACCGCCAATACCAGCTCGAGGGTCTCGGTGAGTGAATTCTCCACTAACATTTCAGAATTTCCTCGGCGGGACTGTTGAAATACACGAGTGAGTGAAATGCATGCACCGCTGGCGACCTAAAGCCAAATCTTGGGACCCAATTTTGCCTTTCTATCCTCACCTTCGCCTCCGAGCAGGGATGAGCGGCGAGGCGTGCGTGTGACCCATTAGGGAAGGTCCATTCTTTCACCTCAGTGGCTGTGTGTGACGAGGACTCCGGCACCAGGACAGAGCAGAACAGACCAGTGAAGACACCGCTGGGAAGGCAACATCGAGCAACAAAACGAGGACCGCAGTTTATCCTTCCTTTCCTGCAAGATTCAGTTGACTTAGAAGGATTAGTAGCTGCCATTCCTCTCTCTCCCTCCCTCCCTCCCTTCATCCGCTTTCCCTTCTCCCGCCCTCACTCCTCCTCCTTCATCCTTCTCCTCCTCCTTCCGCATTCCCGCATTTCCTTCACCTCCGCCTTCTCTCTCACCACTTTCCTTGCCTTTCATTTCCCTCCTCTCTTTACTCCTCTACTCTCTTCTCTTCACTCTCTCTCTCTCTCTCTCTCTCTCTCTCTCTCTCTCTCTCTCTCTCTCTCTCTCTCTCTCTCTCTCTCTCTCTCTCTCTCTCTCTCTCTCTCTCTCTCTCTCTCTCTCTCTCTCTCTCTCTCTCTCTCTCTCTCTCTCTCTCTCTCTCTCTCTCTCTCTCTCTCTCTCTCTCTCTCTCTCTCTCTCTCTCTCTCTCTCTCTCTCTCTCTCTCTCTCTCTCTCTCTCTCTCTCTCTCTCTCTCTCTCTCTCTCTCTCTCTCTCTCTCTCTCTCTCTCTCTCTCTCTCTCTCTCTCTCTCTCTCTCTCTCTCTCTCTCTCTCTCTCTCTCTCTCTCTCTCTCTCTCTCTCTCTCTCTCCCCCCCTTCCCCTCCTTTCCGTACCTTCAATGCCTCCCGAAAGCGCTCAGGGTATGAAAACTCCCATAATTAGCCTTTGCCTGGCGGATCTGACTGGGCGGGGGGCGGGGGGGAAGCTTCTCTCCCTGCCTCAAGACAATCCCTTGCGACTGGATGCACAATGGGGAGGAGGGGGGGGGTGGTAGTGACGATCGTAGACGCAGCGCAGCGAGTGGACGTTTTGACAGTGAATTATTCTGCTTTCTTGAGCCTTTATTAATTGTCGGCGTGTGTTGTGCGAGGCTTTGTCGTCACTGTGTGTTCTGCTCTATTGAATTGCGGGTAATTATATTAGTATTCTGCCTTATTGAATCTTGTCTAAGTGTATGTGTATGCCGGGGTAGCTGTGGGGGGGAGGGAGAAAGGGGGGGTTGTGTGTGTGTGTGTGTGTGTGTGTGTGTGTGTGTGTAGCCTATATAAAGCTTTTTTTTTAATGAATTTAAATCAGGCTAAGTGTTGTTGTTGTTTTTCGTGTGCAATACATGTGCCTGTAAGTTAAAGACAAAGACGGATAGACCGACAAACAACTAGGCAGGCAGACAGACAGAAAATGACAAGTTATGTGGAGGGTGTGAATCAGTAGAGAAAACTGAATGCAAAACAAACTAAATTTCATCCTCTCATTTGCTTTCAGGAGCGAGGTGACATTCTGTAGGACGCCAAGGGAAGCACTGGACTCCGTGGCCAACAAAAATGTGTAATTCTTAAGCGCATGCCTGGGCGACCTATCTCTTTTCTCCCTCTGAGGTTAGTGTCTGCTGTTTGCTTCCGTTCATCAGCTGTTGTTTGGCAAGTCATCAACATCATAATCACCACAATCATCACAATCTGAGTAGTTATTATTAGCCACCGAAGGACAGAAGCCTTTCCCAACGTTCTTTACTTGTCTGTTGTGTATAAGTGCGCCTCTTCCTGCTTATAAATTAATCTCTTCACTCAGTCATCCGTTTGCCTTGATCGTTTTTTTTTTTTTTATAGCAGAGGAGTCAGTTCAAGGGCATAAAAGAGGTAACAAATGTGAAAAAAATGCCCTCATGAAAAAAAAAAATCCCGTTGATCATCTATTAATTTTATGTTCTGCGCATGGGTTGCCTCGTTTTTTTTTTTTTTTTTTTTTTTTTTTTACAGCAGAGTCAGTTCAAGGGCATAAAAGAGGTAACAAATGTGAAAAAAAAGCCCGTTGCTCATCTATTAATTATCTGTTCTGCGCATGGTATGACCTCCCCAAGTCCGTCACTTTAAAGAAAATGATAAAGTAAAAGTAGGAAGGGATACTGACGCCTTTTAAATATCAACATAATCGTATCCCTGTTTTTTGTTACTGCCTGCGACACTAAATTAGTTTATCCGGGTTTGTTTTGTTTACACCGCTAAAAGTTGTGCAAAAATATAAACAAAATTAGTGTGGTATCCCGCGGCTGTGGAAAATGTTTGCATGTAGCCTGTTTTTTTTTCGTATTATTTTTTTTATGTGTGTATATTTGTAATTGCAAAGTATTATTGTGACGACCTGCCGTAAATTTTATTACACACACACACACACACACACACACACACACACACACACACACACACACACACACACACACACACACACACACACACACACGTTTATTTCCTCCGCAATATAAAAATAAACGTCAATTCCATTTCAGTAGTTTGTTCAGAGATTTTACGGTTTTCGCCTGCCTCCTCCTCCTCCTCCTCCTCCTCCTCCTCTATAGCACGATGTTTATTTACCTGTATTTACCTGTTGACAAGTACCGTCCAGGTGAATGACGTAATAACTGTCAGCCCGTCACCTCTCCTCGGTCTCCTGTTATTTTTTGTACGGCACTTTTTCTGCAGTCTTCCTTCCTCTTAGTGTAGCCAGTACTCTCCTTCGTTATACCCATCATGCTCGCTCTCTCTCTCTCTCTCTCTCTCTCTCTCTCTCTCTCTCTCTCTCTCTCTCTCTCTCTCTCTCTCTCTCTCTCTCTCTCTCTCTCTCTCTCTCTCTCTCTCTCTCTCTCTCTCTCTCTCTCTCTCTCTCTCTCTCTCTCTCTCTCTCTCTCTCTCTCTCTCTCTCTCTCTCGTAAATTGCCGCTATTCACTGCCCATTCATTTATTTTCTCGCCGTTAATTCAATAAAGTGAAAAATAGTGTCCCGTGACCACCAGCCGACCAGCAGCCCAGGTGATAATTTTACAGGTGACGTTTATAGACGGAGTGAATCAGACGGTTGTTGGTGCGGGGGTTGGGTCGGGGAGGGGGGGGGGGGGGGGTAGTGATTTTTTTTCGTTGTTCCATTTGTTTGTTTTTTGTTTTGTTTTGTTGTTTTGTTTCTTCTCGTCTCGTTAATTTCTTTTTGTTTTTGTTTTTTTTCGTTTTCTTTTGAGAGGGAAAGTAGAAGATTGGAAGATTGGATGATGTTTTTTTGTTGTTTTTGTTAATTTTACCTTTTTTTTTCCTTATCTTTTTATTCATTAACACCAGCATTATCTTTTTCTTGTTTATTGTTTTCTTGTTCTTGTTTTTACTTTTCTTGTTCTTTTTCATGTTTTTGTTCACTCAGTTCTTATTCACGTTCTTTTCTTCTTTTTTTCTTCTTCATCTCTATTATCGTCGTCGTCGTATTTTAAGGAAGAAAGCATTGACTGGAGGAAGGAACGGTTTTTCTTTTTTATTCATTTTTCTCCGTTTTTTTCCCCCGAGAGAGAGTCGCAGTCTGCAGTCCATCATTTCCATAATTTACCGCCCCTGAAGTGCTTTTGACACGGTGAGTCTTTGTTCCTTCTCTCTCTTATTCTTTTTAACCTCATCATGCTCGCCCTCTTACACACACACACACACACACACACACACACACACACACACACACACACACCTGCCTCCCCCCCCCATCCCCCCCGGTCAATGCTTTCGTAACGGGCGCCTACGAGTTCTATTTCCCCAAGTACTGCCAAACATTCTTTCTCTTATCCTGTTTAAAGTTCATCTTGACGTGTGTTTTTCCGTCTGTCGCATCAATATTTCACTGCCTCTTGAGTGTTTGTGTTAACCAGCCAATACTTATCATGCTGTCATCCATCTCCCTCCTTTCCTCACTTCTCTCCTCTCCTCTCCTCTCGAATCACTTCATCTGTTCCGTCTCTTTTTATCTGTCTCTTTCTCTCACCTCTATCTTTTCTTGTTGTTATGTAGTTTTGTTTCCTCCTCTATGTCTCATCTCTTTCCTTCCTTCATCCCTCCCGTTCCATCTTTCCTTCCCTCCCGTTCCCTTCTAAGTTATCCTCATTTCCTTCTTTACCCTCCCATCGAATCCCTCTTTACCTTCCCTTTCCTTCTACTTTCCCTCTCACTCCTTTTCTTTTCTTTTAATTTCCCTCCCTTTCCCATACCTTTCCGTTCCGCTCCGTCCTCCCCCGACGTTTCTTTTCTTTCCCTTTCTTCCTTCCCCTTCCCTTACATACTTATTAATCATTTAGTCTCCATCCACCTCTTTCTCTCTCTCCTGCCTCTTCCCTTCCCTCCCTTCTCCTCCTCATTGTTAACTTTCCTTGTCTCCCTTCCTGATGTCACACCTCCATTCCTTCTCTTCCTTCCTTCCTTCCCTTCCCTTCTCTTTCCTCCCCAACTCCTTCCCTCCACTCCACTTATACAGTTAACAGCTAAACTCAACATATTAAATTTCTCTCTGTAATTGTGGGGCAAAAACACGAGAAATATTAAATTGGGAATGAAATACGTAAAATGTAACGATGGCGAGAAAATGTTTAGAAGCTGTCGGTGAATTTTTTTTTGGTTGTATTAACTGACATATTTACTGACATAAGGAAGAGTAGGCAATTCAGCTGTTAAATATTTATTACGGACCCTCACTGGAAATAGCCCAAGAATCCCATAAAAGCGCGGCCTTCAAAATCTTGATCGACAATGACAA
This sequence comes from Eriocheir sinensis, assembly GCF_024679095.1. Classification (NCBI taxonomy): domain Eukaryota; kingdom Metazoa; phylum Arthropoda; class Malacostraca; order Decapoda; family Varunidae; genus Eriocheir; species Eriocheir sinensis. The sequence goes on from NC_066573.1 coordinate 3,227,925, forward strand.
AGAAAGTGAAAACAACGTGTATACATGATAAGGCAAGACTCTGCAGAACGAAACTTAGTGGAAAAGGACACAAGGCACTCATGACGAAGTGCTTTTACGAGCCACTGAACTACAGCATCAAATTTGTATAACGTGACTCAATAAAGTACAGAGAACAGGTCGTCCCTTCCAAGAATCTACCCAAAGGAACACTGCCGGAAGCAACTCGTTAATTAATTTTAGCGTCGGGTGAAAAAATGTCTTTGGAATTTTTTATTGTTTTGGATTACTTTTACTTTTTTGTCATTGTTATTATTGTATCTTTCTTGTTGATTCCATGTATATTCCGCCTCTCCTTCCTCCTCCTATTCCTCCTCCTCCTCCTCCTCCTCCTCCTCTCCTCCTCCTCCTCCTCCTCCTCTTCCTCTTCCTGCTGCTGCAACTCCTCCACCCTTCCCACCTAGTCCTTTTCTTTGATCACTTCCTTACTCTTCACCACCTCCGTTACTTCTTATCCTCCTCCTCCTCCTCCTCCACCAATAACCCCTCCATTAACACCCCCTCTTCCTCCTGTACCCCCCTCCGTTTTCTTTCTCACCTCTCGGCCTCCACCTCGCGGTCATAATCCCAAGAGCTTCAAAAACTTTCCGCTCCTGGGCGCCCAAAGATAAGAGTCAGCCTCCGGGCATCTAAATTAATGATAAAGAGAACCAATTAAGATGGGAAGAAGGAAAAGAGGAACAATAGTAGGAGGAGGAGAAAAATTTGGAAGGAAGGTAGATCAGGGAAGGATTTTAGAAAGAATGAGAATGAGGAGGAAGAGGAAAATTGAAATGTGTGCAGAGGAGGAGAAGAATGAAGAAGTTGAGATGGGAAGGGATGGAGGGGAGAGGGAGCAAAAGGAGCAACAGCAGCTGGAGGAGGAATACATAGGAATACATAGGAAGAACAGACACCAGAAGACCTATCGGTCTATGGCGAGGGTGTCTGTTTACTACCGCTACTACTAGTAATCTACGTTTGGTAGAACAGGACAGAAAAGATGAAGGCTCCTCCCCACCCACCTCTCCCTCCGGCAACGTGCCGGCAGGAAATAGTTAGACGAGAACACCATGTACCTTTAAGGAAGAAAGGGACATGGAAATTTTACAGTAAAGAGAGAAATAAGAGGAAATTACTACCCTTAACGTACACTACTGGTAACCTAAGCTGTGGGGGAAAATGACTTCATTACATAAGAACATAAGAACATAGAAACACAAGGAGACTGGAAGAGGACGAGTGGCCTACACAGGGCAGCCTCAAGTTCCCCCCTAATACTCACGATGGGTGAGGTGTAGTTTCAGGGGCACAGGTGGAGGCTTGATCCTCCCTTTACCGGCGGTACTAGGCACGGCACCAGTAACCTGTCACCTTACTGCACCCACACCTCACTCCACCTGTCATGCGGACATTAACTGTTGCTTTGCTTATTGTTTACTTACGCTACTTGCAATCTAGGTTGTGGGGGAGAATAATATGGATTTAGGTTGACGTCTTGCTGCAATCTGTCTGAAAACATGCGAACAAGGGTCAGTATAATCTTATATCCCTGAAGTACTTATCCAATGAAGACTTGAAGCTATTGGTACTCTGTGCGCTAACTACTGACGGTGGGAGTCTATTCCAGTGAGCGACGACTCTGTTATTGAAAAAACTTTTGCGCACCAATGTGTTACATCGGTTTCCCTTTAACTTCATACCGTTGCTGCGTGTTATTGTGTTGGTGTCTCTCTGAAATAGACAATCTGGTTTAATGTTGTCGAATCCATTAAGGATTTTGAACACTTCAGTTAAGTCCCCTCTTATCCTTCGCTTTTTTAGGGAAAACATATCTAAACGCTTTAAACGCTCGTCATATGGCAAGTTTCGGAGCGCTGGAATTTGTTTGGTTGCTCGTCGCTGTATCCTTTCTAGCAAAACTTGATCTTTGATATAGTTCGGTGACCAGAACTGAACGGCGTATTCTAGGTGTGGTCTTACAAATGCTAAATATAATCTCTTCATAAGTTCGGGTGATTTATAATCAAAGTTTCTTGAGATTAATCCTAACATCATATTGGCTTTTTTACTCGCTGCAGAACATTGATCACTCATTTTAAGAGTGTTACTGATAATGACACCAAGATCTTTTTCTTGTTTTACTTCGCTGAGCTCATGTCCTTGAATCTGATATTTAAAGTTAGGATTTTTTTCACCTATGTGCATTACTTTACATTTATCTACGTTAAAACTCATTTGCCATTTTTCGCTCCAGTCGGCAAGTCTTATCAAGTCTCATTGAATATTCTCGCAACTTTGACTGTTCATTACTGTACCTCCTAATTTGGTGTCGTCGGCGAATTTGGCTACTTTTGATAGGATATCAGTTTCTAAGTCGTTCACGTAAATTATGAATAGTGTTGGCCCCAGGACCGAACCTTGGGGCACGCCACTGGTGACGGGTTGCCAATCCGATGCTTCACCATTAAGAACTACACGTTGTTCTCTGTTGGTGAGCCAGTCATGAATCCACGCACATAGATGGTCGTTAATACCGTGGGAACGTAGTTTAGAAATAAGCCTAACGTGAGGAACTTTATCAAACGCTTTCTGAAAATCTAGGTAAATTACGTCATATGGGCTTCGGGCGTCCCAACATGTATAAACATCTTTGAAAAAAGTTAATAGATTGGTAAGGCAAGACCGATTACTACGAAATCCGTGCTGACTATCAGTTATCAAATCATTTGATTCAAGGAAAGTGATCATTTTATCCCTGATTATTTTTTCGAATAGTTTAATTAGGACAGACGTAAGGCTGATAGGACGATAATTACTGGCTTGTTTTTTATCTCCTTTTTTAAAGATCGGGGTAATATTGGCCTTTTTCCACTCGAGAGGCACACTGGCCTGTGCTAATGACTTGTTGAATATCAATGTTATGGGTAATTCTAGCTGTTGACTACATTCTCTCAACACGCGAGGAGATAAATTGTCGGGGCCCGGAGATTTATTTGGATCTATTTTCTGCAGGTACGCACGCATTTCGCTGATATCAATTTCAGTCAATGCAAGCTTATGTTCTTCAGGGCCTTGAAAAATTTTCTTCGGGGCTGGAATCGATGTCATGTTCTCTTTTGTAAATACGCTACTAAAGGTTGAATTTAGGACCGACGCCATGCCTTTATCATCACTAATCGTATTGCCACTTAATAGTAGTGGGCCGATATTATTTTTAAGTTTTTTTTGTTTCTTATGTAACTGAAAAATAACCTGGGATTTTTCTTAGCATCGAGTGATATTTTCATCTCATATCCGCGTTTCTGTTTTCTGATTTTCCTTTCGCACTCTCTCTTGACATTGATGTAATTAGTATGATCCTGTGAATCACGTGTCAGCTTATATTGCTTATACAGTTTTCTTTTTTCGACGATGATTTTTTGTAGGTAATTATTCTTCCACAACGGTTTTTGATTATCAGTCCTTCGTGGATTGAGTGGAATGAATTTATTTACACTCGCTGTGATTTGTGCAGTAAAACGATTATACATTTCGTGAACGCTGACGTTGTTGAGCAAATGATTCCAATTTACTGAAGCCATTTCTCTTTTTAGGTCCATAAAATTTGCTTTACTATAATTAGGTATTAAGAGTGAGTTTGCTCGTGCTTTTGTTTCAATATTTAAAACGCATCTGATTATGTTGTGGTCACTGCTTGCAAATGGCTCGCCGACCTCACAGGCGGTTATAAGGTGGCTGTCGGTCGTGAAGACTAAATCCAGAATGTTATTTCCTCGCGTCGGCGCGTGGCGGGGTCCTGGACAATGGCTGTGTTGACATGACTAAATTAACTCGTTATTTAATCATGAAAGTGCCGGGAAGAGGCGGTGATGGAGGGTCTTCTTGCTGGCTTATTTTCTTTAATCTTTCCGGGTGAAGGGAGGCGGCGTTTACGTACACACACACACACACACACACACACACACACACACACACACACACACACAGCAGGCGAGATCAAGAGA
>NC_066573.1:3232049-3325580 GCF_024679095.1 Eriocheir sinensis
TTCAAGTCCATAGGTGGAATAGGTAAAATTAAAAAAAATAATTAAACTTCATCACTTGATATCTTAAAACAATGATTTTGCACTTTCAAAAATATCTCCTCCTAGGCATTTACTGTTATACTAGTTTCAATGCTTCAGGGTTATGAAACAATACAAAAAGGAACAACTGAGAGTCTGCTAAATTTTCTTTGAGGTTCATTTTGATTTTTATATTTTTTATCATCGAAAAAAAAAAAAAAAAGAAATCCTTTTTTTATTAACAATAAAGGAATCTACCTTTTTCCCTCATCCTTCCTGAATAAAATCCTTTTTGAATGAAGCAAATCGGTTAAGAAATAAGGGAGGAGAATTGAAAAGAAGACAACCCATTTAACATGGGAAACGCCCAAGTGGAAACCTCCCCTTAACTACTTTCCAGTGGCTGGGCACGTACCCAGAATTTACCGACATCCTAAAGATATCGGTAAGTGGGCCACTGAAAACCTCCTTGCATTCTTTCAGGACACGCGGGAAGATTTCGTCTGGGCCTGGAGATTTGTGTTTTCTTAAACCTACCAATCTCATCCTGGACTACCTGCCTGGTGATGTTCACATCTCTTTCCTGTGTGAAAACTGAGAGGAAATAGTCGTTCTACATTTTACTCATATCTTCCCCATTCTCGACGAGCTCTCCTGTGTTTGTTTTCAACGGTCCAATTTTCTCCCTTGTTTTCATTCTGTATAATTTAAAGAAGCCCATGGGATCGCTCTTGGCCTCTTTGGCTACCCTAATCTCGTAATTCCTTTTTGCTAGGCGGGTGTTCTTCTTCACCGATCTGGCTAGTTCAACATACCTACCCCTGAGGTGGGTTTCCCCGTTCTTTATTTTCCTATAAATTCCTTTCTTCAAGCCAATCTCATGCTTGAGTCTGCGGGTCATCCATTTAGGGTCGTTATTTTCCTTTCTACGTGCTTGGTAAGGGATATGTTGTCTCTGACAACCTGCTATTACTCTAACTAAGTTATTGTAGGTCAGCTCTACATGGCTCCCCTGTCCTCCAGGCTCCCGCCCTGAGATCTGGACCTCATCTAGCCCAAAAGTTTCCCAGTTAGCCTCTTCAAGGTGTCTTCTAGGCCCCTCGTAATCAGTTCTCTTAAAGTCTGGCACCAAGACAGTCTTGAGCTCTTCGGCCAACGCCTAGTCTAAGTTAAACCTAATTTCCTTGCGATCACTACCACCTATCTCACCTCCAACGTCTAGCTCATTGATCATATTCTCGTTGGAAGTGTAAGACCAAGTCCAAAATGTTGTTACCTCTGGTAGGTCAATTACTGCCTGCATGAGAAAATTATCCTGTATTACTTTCAGAAAATCATCAGACTCAGGATCGCACAATTCCTATAGTTGAAATCCCCCATGATGCAGACATTTTTGTTCCTGCATGCCCTGCCAACCTCTTGTAGTAACAAGTGTGTGTCCTGTCTGCCTAGGTTGGGTTGCCTGTATGGGACCCCGAGAGTTAGTTTGTCTTTCCCTCTGTGAACGTCCAACCAAACTGACTCGGAGTCGGCGTTTGTTTGAACAGAATTGTTAGCAGTACATTTAAGTGCGTCTTTAACATACAGAGCCACCCCCCCTCCCCTTCTTCCCTCTCTGTCCTTGTGAAACATCTGATAACCATCTATTTCCAATTCCAATATGAAGTTTTTGTTTGCAATATCCAACCATGTTTCCGAGATTGTTATGATGTCGAATTTCTCGACACATGCTTCCCCCCTCAGTAGATTTATCTTGTTACTGAGACTCCAACTGTTGGTAAAATAAGCCGTTAGACCGTCTTTTGTCGCAGTTTTTTTTTATTTATCTTAAGCTTCCTAGTCACCCTCTGCGATGCACATCCATGGACGATAGGCCCTCCCCCCTCGCCTATCCTAAAAAAAATCCTGCAGAGTGCTCAGTGATCGCTCAAGGGAGTCTGCGAGAACCTCAACCCCCTTGAATGACAGGTGTACTCCATCCTTGGCATACAAGGTGCCCTTTTCGTAGAAGAGATTCCGGTTATCTATATATACGAAAGGCCAACCTACGCTAACAGTGAGCCGCCAGCCTACTGTTCACTGCTAGGGCACTGGAAAGCCATCCCTCACCTACCCCCCTCCTCGGAAAGATCCCACACACGACCGGAAGTCCACCGAAATCTCTCACTTTGCCAAACGACTCCCTAAAGCGCCTAAATATCTCTTCGCTTCCCACTCTACCGATGTCATTATCACCGAAACTGCAGAAGACGATAGGCTGTGTCCCCTCCCTGCAAAAATTTCCTCCATCCTGTCAGATACGTGCTGTATGCCTGCCCCGGAAAGCACACTCTAAGCCCATTCTCCTTATCCCTTGAACAAAATTATAAATAAATAAATATATATATATATATATATATATATATATATATATATATATATATATATATATATATATATATATATATATATATATATATATATATATATATATATATATATATATATATATATATATATATATATATATATATATATATATATATATATATATATATATATATATATATATATATATATATATATATATATAGATATATATATATATATAGAGAGAGAGAGAGAGAGAGAGAGAGAGAGAGAGAGAGAGAGAGAGAGAGAGAGAGAGAGAGAGAGAGAGAGAGAGAGAGAGAGAGAGAGAGAGAGAGAGAGAGAGAGAGAGAGAGAGAGAGAGAGAGAGAGAGAGAGAGAGAGAGAGAGAGAGAGAGAGAGAGAGAGAGAGAGAGAGAGAGAGAGAATTACATAGATAGAATTACATAGAAAATCAGACCACACAGACCCCATGGTCCAGACTAGGTGGTCTGTCCTTAAACCTAAGTGAATCTACACTAATCAGATGGCTCCAAAACGTTGCTTTTCTACTCTAGTTAATATTAAGTTCAAGGAAGTGACGGTCGAACTTGTTTTTAAAGGAGTCAATCGTGTTACACTGGACCACTGATGGTGGGAGCTTATTCCATTCTCGCACTACAACGTTGGTGAAGAAAAATTTAGTGCAGTCTGAATTTACTTGTCTACATTTGAGTTTTATGCCATTGTTCCTCGTTCGCAAAGTGTCATCGATCATAAACAATGTTGATCTGTCTACATTCGTGAAACCATTAAGTATTTTAAAACATTCTATCAGTTTTCCTCGGAGGCGACGTTTCTCGAGAGAGAACATGTTAAGGGTGGAAAGCCTTTCTTCGTAGGATTTGTTGCGCAAGGAAGGGATCATTTTTGTTGCCCGACGCTGAACACCTCTAATTTAGCAATGTCCTTTGCATGGTGGGGAGACCAAAACTGTACCGCATATTTCAAGTGGTGTCTGACTAAACTATTGTAGAGCGGAAGTATTACATCTTTATTCTTGAATAAAAAGTTTCTTTTAATGAAGCTCAACATTCTGTTCGCTTTATTTGCTGCATCGATACATTGATGTGAGAATTTGAGGTTTGACGCGATTTTGACCTCCAGGTCCTAAACGCATTGAACGCTTGTGAGTTTAAAGCCGCGCATTTCGTATTCGAACTTCTTATTTCTTGTTCCAACTTGAAGGACCTGGCACTTGTCTACGTTGAAGGGCATCTCCCATCTATCCGACCAAGATGAAATTTTGTGCAAATCTTCTTGGAGGCTTTGCCTGTCTTCGTCAGTGAGAACCGAGTTGCCAATCTTTGTGCCATCTGCAAATTTACTAATGCGATTATTGAGTCCAATATCCACGTCGTTGATGTAAATAATGAAGAGCATTGGGCCAAGAACCGAGCCCTGAGGGACGCCACTAGTTTACTTGACCGTCAATACCTATTTGCTTTAATTTATAAAGTAATTTATGATGTGGGACTTTATCAAACGCTTTCTGGAAATCAAGATAGACTACGTCCAATGATTTGGTTACGTCATAAACTGAGAAGAGGTCGTTATAAAAGGTCAATAGGTTTGATAGGCAGGATCTTTTGTTACGGAAGCCATGTTGTGAATCCCCAGTTAATGAGTGGCTTTCGAGGTTACTCACAATTTTGTTTCTAATTATGCTCTCAAGTGGCTTACCTACAATTGAAGTTAGACTAATGGGTCGGTAATTACCTGGTATTTTTTTGTCTCCTTTCTTAAAAATCGGTGTCACGTTAGCCATCTTCCAATCAGAAGGGACGATGCATTCAATATGTCGCAAGGGCATATTGAATACGGTTGTGAGGGAGGTGAATGGAGAGCTTTAAGGACTCATCGGGTTGTTATTTCAAAATTTACATTAGTACCAGTGTTGGTGGTAAAGTGGGTGAGTATTTCAGTCATAAGTGCACTGTCATCTGTTAAAAAACCCACTTGATCGCCTTTCTGTTGTTTGGTGTAACTGAAGAAAGATTTCTATTTTCTTCGTGTCTACGCTTTGCCTGATATATTAATCTTTTACGTCGTCCCAGCATCATTTTAAAGTCTAATGTTTTTCGGGCGTGTTCTTTCTTTTCTGTCCTGTAAAAAAATCTTTCTCCTTGACTGAGTGTTTCATTGCCATTAAACCACGGTGGGCTTATTACTGTTATTTTAAATGACTTTTAAAGCTTAGCCAGGCTCCTCCATTGCCGTCATCTGATAGTTGTATTTCTGTTAGTTTTTTGGATTTTCTACGAAGTTAGCTCTTTTTTGAAGTCAGGCACTTACTTTATTTTCAGTTTAATTTATGATCGCAAGAACTGAGGTGTTTTCCATTACCACATTACTGACTAGGGTTTATCGGGTCGTTATAACAAGGTCGAGTATGTTATTTTGTCGAGTTGGTTCAGAAACCATTTGGCTTAGATATTTTCTTCTAAAATTCTCGATTCGGGAGGTTAAAGTCTCCTATATCAGTGAGTCGCTGTTATTAAGTGACCCTTTAAAACGCTGTACATTTCAAGGTCGTCATCGAGTGATTGCCCGGGAGGCCTGTAGGTGACAGATATATTTAAATTGACTTTTGCAATGTTTACTCGCACGCACAAATGTTCAACGTTACTGTCTCTTGGTGTTTTGTCAGTGGGTTGCAAATAGCTTTTGACAAAAAGGGCGACGCCACCACCTTTACGGTTTATACGATCTTTGTTGAAGAGTCTGTAGCCATCTATGTTGTATTCGGAACTTAAATCAATGTTTGTGGTATCGATAAATGTTTCGGTTATAGCAATTATGTCAAAATTTTCTGTTAGAGCAAGACATCGCAGTCCATCAAATTTGTTTCTTAGGCTACGCGCATTGAAACTAAGGATTTTTAAGTTATCTAGAGGCTTAGTAATAGAGGTGGTGGTACTTGCGGGATCACGGTTACGGGTTTGTTGCGATGCATGGCGTCTATTTACACGGGCGGGGTGGGAGAGAGAGAGAGAGAGAGAGAGAGAGAGAGAGAGAGAGAGAGAGAGAGAGAGAGAGAGAGAGAGAGAGAGAGAGAGAGAGAGAGAGAGATCAAACTCCGATGGAGAGAGGTCATATTCAGATGGAAAGATCAAAATCGGATGGAGTACATGGCTGTAGAGTCGCCAGGAAGGAAACAAGTTGATGGAGCAGCTACGGTCACCTCCTCTAGTGTCCTCTGTTCTCTTGGTCGGGAAGTGGGTGCCTTTTCCTATATAGCAACGGGAGCTGCTCAAGGGCAACGTACACAGAAAATAAAAAGTCCGCTAAGCGCTGTTGGGGGCGGCCGCTCAACAGCATCAAGCCACAAGGACGGAACGGACACACACGACTCGCTCCTAGAGACGAAATGGAATAAGAATTAACACTCCACAGCCGTCGTGGGCGTGGCACTCTCTCCCTCCTCCTCACACCTCTACGTGCCTCATCCTCAGTTGGTCTTGTTAATCCATCGTTTACTAGTAGCGTACATTTTCTCTCAATAGAGGCTTAGGGGGAATGAAGTTGAAATAAGAATGAATATCGACATATTGCTAAGAGCCATATTCCTAAACATTCAGACACCAAAGCTTGCATGGGGAGGCGGCAACTGAGTGGATAGCGTGACGGCGCAGCGTTTAGGACGACGCGGGTTCGCGCAGAGCCCTGTGCCACAAGCTGAGTTTTTCAGTCACCGCCGAGTGCCCCAAGACTACCTACATGATGTCCAGAAGACCACCTATCACGCCGGACTCTATATTCTAGGATCAAATCTGTGCTCCGTGGGGCAGCATGAGCCAATGCTAGATGACGCCACTATAAACATTTGTCTGCGCCACAACTGACTGAAGCCGATCATTAGGCCTTACCAAGAAAGCCTACAGGCGCCATGGGCCAAAACGTGAAAAAAAAGTCAATAAATAGTTCGACAAGCCTTTCCCGAGTTTTGAGTACTTCGATGGGTAGTTTTATGACCCTGATGGTAGTCTGGCACTTCTTCTGTACCACGAACCATGCGAAACAATAGAATCAGATTTTTTTTTTACAGCAAAGGAGACAGCACAAGGGCACAAAAAAGGAAACAATAATAAAAAAAAGCCCGCTATTTGCTGCTCCTGTAAAGAATACGAAGAGGTGGCCGAAAGGAGGGTCAATTACGGGACTGATCTCATTCTTGGCCTTTGGATATGGTTGAATACAACAGGGATGGAGTAAATACTAATACAAGTACTACAAGTTCCAATAAATACGAATACGAATACATTTAAATGATTTTAATTTGAATATAAATACGAATACTTTTTGAAAGTATTCATGAATACATAGATATACTTTTCATTGAAAAATGCCTTCTTGACGTATCTGAGTAAAGCTCTGTTTTAAAGTTATGCAACAGTAAAATGGGCTCATAGACATTGACTTATGACTGTTGCCAGTATTCAGTACAGGGATATCTCACTTAAATTAAATATAAGAGAAATATTAGTTTATATTTTCAGAGAATTTCCACTGACAAGTTACGAAAGAAACACAACAAAATATATCACGATAACCCCTGCAGTGTTTAGTGACTTCATGTTCTAGACCTCACTTTTATTCTTCGGGGTTTTTTATGTTTTTTTTTTCTTAGACACTTTTTGTGAAACAGGAGTGTGACAATATGAAGCTAATGTGTGGCACACTGTACACGGACAGTGAATTCACGACTCAATGTGTACGTTTTATATCCCATGGGTGTTATTTATTATTTATCTATCTATCTATCTATCTACCTATCTATCTATTTAAATAGATAGATATTGCTGTACAGTGACGCCAATAGTTTTTTTTCCCTTATTGTTGTGGTCGATCACTTGTATTATTACACTGCCTTGTAGAAGCTCACCTAACACTGCGATCGCCTTTCGCTGTTTTCCATATGGAGTGTGTCGAGAAGCGAGACTCAGTGAGGCGGCGCGGCTATTATTCAAAGCGATGTTTCGCCGCCACCAAACTCACGTCTGCTTCGTCCCCAGGCACAGGCGCCAACACCAGTCTGGAGATGGCGGGGAACTCCACCTTATCGTCGTCGTTGGATGCGCTGCTGCACTTCTCCATTGCCTACTGCTGTTTCGTCTTCATCGTTGGCATAACATGTAAGTCTTGAGCCGAGAGGAAAAATTACCACGCAGTTATGTCTATTGATATTTTGTACACTTGGCGGATGGTTGCCCTCAGCTGTGCTGCAGTGAACGAGTTATGGAGCTGTTCGCAAGGCAGGAGCGCGAGGTTAGGTCTGTGACACACGGCTTCCCTGCGCTGCGTTACCTGCACGGTTCGCAGCCAGAGTTGTGGGCGAAGGAAAATACTACTGGCAGCTTAGCTTTTTCGTATTATTACATGTCACATTTTCCTCTCTGCTGCGTAACTTTAGGCGGGTTAACCCTTATCTGCCCGGATTTTTTAATTTATTAAAAATTTTGATTTTTATTTGTTTTCGTATTTAGTATGGGCTAAGTATTATATTTCATAGCATTAATGAATTGCAGATAAAATAATCAAGCGAGAATGAGGCGTTACATATATGTAACGCTAGGCAGATACGAGTAAATTTTCTGTCAATGAGGGAGTAAAGTAAACACGTGTACAATAAGGAAATTTATTTATGATATTTATACAATAAGTATACAATTTTCTATTACCTTTTTTTTTATCAATGACACTAAATGTACAAATAATGGACAGGAAGAGAAACTGAATTTCAAATTTCTATTTAAAAAAAACTCGGTAGTATGATATGTCATTAGTTGTTTCTATATACACTGCAACAAGTACATCCTCCTCTTCTAATATGCCTAGAATGTCATCACAAGTCAAGGGTCTGGAAAGAATACGATAATACTTGATAGAGATATGTTAGAAAAAAAATACATGTACAGGGAAAAAATGTCCCTGTATCAGTCTAGCGTTACATATATGTAACAGCACTTTAAATTAGGTATAGAGAAAAAGATTAAAGTAATAAAATTACATATACAACATAATTATATCCCTTCATCCCAGGTTGAACCATATCAGTAATAAACAACTAATATACTTCAAAAGTAATATGCAAAAAAATCTCACCTTTTAGAACAAGTCATTTCCCAAGCGGGAGCTACTTGTCGGTACAATGCCTGTGGGCAGAATGAGGGATCGCATGAATGTGTTCTTACAAATCTTGTGTAAAAATCTAAAAAGCCTGTTCAAACCGGTCTCAATCAAGAAAAATGTAGCGAGATTAGTTTTAACAGAAAATAGCGTTACAGGTAATGTTGTGGCGCTGTGGTGCGTGGCGCGCTGCCTTCGGTCCATCACTCCCGTCAAGGTGATCTTATTCGCGATCTTCTCCACCACGCTGCTCTCGTGCATCGTGCAGCTCCCCGTCATGGTGTATTTCGCCCTTGCTGCCCTGCGCTGCGACGGGGAGATTCTAATGACAGTTCTGACAGCCTTAATCATCATCTCCAACACGCTAGTCCGAATGGAAATCTTTTACATCTTCTTTATGGCGTTCCTCAGGTGTGTATTTTTTTTGGGGGGTATATATATATATATATATATATATATATATATATATATATATATATATATATATATATATATATATATATATATATATATATATATATATATATATATATATATATATATATATATATATATATATATATATATATATATATATATATATATATATATATATATGTGTGTGTGTGTGTGTGTGTGTGTGTGTTTGCTCGGAGGGCTTTCGGTCGTAAAGTGGGTGCGGCAACCCGCCACCCACAGCATGCACACATTGATTCCTTGATAGATTTAGGGACATTCTATTTAAGGCGCCACCTGTTGCAAGTCATTTGTGCGGGAAAGGTGCTCCTGAGGCTAAGAGTACAGCATCTTGCATGACCTCTCGAGGCCATGAGCTTCACCAGCTGTTTTCAGTCATCTTCCAACAGTCAGCGGCAAGTTCCAGCCTTCACGGCCCTGGGCTGCAGCAGCCCCAAACACTGAGGCGCGTTGTTTGTTGTTCCTGCAGAGCTCGGGCGGTGTGGGCGCCGCTGGGAGGGCCCGTGAGACTGCGCACGGCCGTGGCTGTGGTAGTCGGGGTTGGACTCTACAACTTATCCATGACTATGGTACTTGATCTATACTCTGTTACCACATTACCGTGATCAGTATACACGTCGTTGGTGGGCCACACTTCATGACACACTATGCTTATTTCTCTTGAATACAGGTGGAGGCTGCAGTGTTCTTGACGCAGGTCATCCCGAGCCGCGCGAAGTATGCCCTACTGACGGCCTACAACGTAGTGCACTACTTCCTGCCCGTGCTGCTCACCCTCGCCTGCTACCTGTCAAGCATCGTGGCGGTGAGTCTTGCGGAGGCTTTGTGTTGAGACCGACGGTCGTGCCGCCATGAGGCATGCTTGTTATGTGCTCTCGTGGTGGTTCGGGTACTCTATGCTGTGGCTACGGTTACGCCATGTGCGCCAAACTTCATACCGTTACCGTTACCGTTGATGAGGTTTCAGGCCCCGCGGAGCGCTGCCAGCGCAGCACTCCGCGGGGCCGTTAGCAGTTATGATACCCTCAAAAAATAATCCTCGATGCACTTATTTGTAACGTCGTAGTGAATGAGTGAGTCTTCATTGTTTTCATTCTACTGATGCCCTTTTAATAAACTTGGCATTATCATATTCACCTGGCCTTGTTTAGTTATGTAATAATAGCAATATCTTTCCTTTGTATAGTATCACAAATACCCATAGTTTCATTTTTCATTTATCTGATATTTTCTTTATCGTATCACAATTAGATATCCAACGATTACTTCCAATTCTCAGTATTTCCTCCTGCCTATGACTTGAACTCTTTCAAGAGAAGGGTATCAGGACACCTCTCCTCCCGAAATTGACCTCTGATTTCGAACACTCCTTTAACCTCTGTTCTGGAGCAGTAAGTAGCGGGCCTTTTTTTTATATTTTTTTTTCATTACGCCCTTGCACTGTCTCCATAGCTTTAAAAAAAAAAAATAACTGAACATTTAACAGACACTAATTAATAGCCATGATCGCTAATGTTACGAATTCTCTCAATTTCAGTCTGATGAACTACACAACACTGGTCATTCGCTGAGAGGTTAATTTCAGGCTTCTTGTATCTCACACAATTTATGTATTTCTCATGCGTTGTGCAATCCTGTGATTTATTATTTCCGGCACACTTGTAACATCTTGGGGCTTCTCCATTGTTCTTGGCATAACAGTTGGCCTTATGATGGCCGTATCTTTGACAGTGATAACATATAATTGCATGGTATCTATCTCTCATAGTATACACTCCCCATTCTAGTTTTATCTTGTTATGATGTTTGTGAATCAGCTCTCTAACAGATGGATCACATTTCAAAATATAGTGCATTGTGCCACCTGCAGCAGACTTGGTGAAAATCTTCTCAATTTCCTATTCACTCCTGGAGTCGAGTGTAGAAACTCACTCCTGTTTTACAGTGTCTCATTTATCTTATCATGGGTCTCCTCCTTATGCACATTACATGTCATGATCTTAGGTCTTAATTTTCCCACACTGTTAGTGAAAACTTGCTCTACATTTTCCAATTTCTGAGCTGCTTAATTCCTTGTGTTATCATTATCAAAATTCATAACAATATTTCCATCATTCGTGAATCTTGAATTAGTAATCTGAATGCCTTGCAGTGCCAGGGAAACTTCATTTTTCATTTCAGTTGCCTTTTTAGCTTGATCAGAGGCCTTCACAACAAGAAGATTCTTCTCAACTTTCCTCCCCTACTTCGCAACGTCAGCCCAGCTGCCTTCCGCGGAATCCGCTTGATCAGCGCGGAGCGCGTCAGCCACCTTTTTCAACTTCACCTCATCTTGATCTGCTTATGATTCAACATCACCTTTCGCACCTGATATTTCCTTAGATAGTTCTTCTTCGAACGCGTCCAGTTTGGCCACAAGGTCAGTAGCCAGAGCTGCCATATGCAGGAATGGAGTACAAATCCAGTTAATTTTCTTTACATTCTCAAGCTTGAGACCCGACAGGAAAGCACATTTCAAATGGCATCATCGAGACTTCTAGAGCACAGAAAACAGCCGATCGATTTCCAGAAATCGCTCGTGGACTCCTCACCGACGTAACAACACTCTTTACGGACCATGACCGCATGAACAATCGGTGAACAATCGGTCCGCGCGGAGCAACCTTGACACACGGCAACCCGCACTCGCTCACTACTCACTATTCAAATTGTGTGTTCTAACATGGGGTACCCGACTGGGTGTTGAGAAAAACATACGCTTATGCTGCCACGTTGAACTGAACTTAGTACACGTTGTTTTAGATACGCCAACACGTTAATCAGGTACTGTTCGTGTTCCAGGTGAGACGTAACATGCGTAACCGCCTTGTCTTGACCGGCGGTCAGGACAAGGCGGTGGGGACGAAGCTGATGGACGAGGCGACGCGGGCTTTGCTGGCGGTGTTCCTCAGCAACCTGGTCTTCGTCCTCCCAATCTCCATATGTAACATCCTATCCTTGGACAGTCACTTCACCACCATCATCATCATGTTCGTGGTCTTTCTGACGCATCTGTTCGTCGACCCGTTGGTGTTTGTGTGTTTCAACAGGCACCACCGGAGGCGCGTCCTGCAGGCCCTCAAGCCCTGCATCGGCCGCCCTCCCACCGAAGAAGTCGCGGTAACCCCCGAATGACAGGCCACGCAGTCGTCCATTGCCTTAAGAGTCCCGACGAAGGGCGAGGCAAAGTCTCAAGAGAACACTTACTAAAGATTGTGTGGTGGAGGGAATGGAGGTAGTGGAATAGAACAGAGCGGAGGAGTGGAGGGGAAGGGAACATGGGGAGGTGGAGGGAAGGGAAGCATAGTCGAAGAGAAGATAAAATTCGCGAAAAGAAGCAATTAGTGAAGGGAGGGGAAAAGACAGAACATGGAGAAAAGAGGAAAGTCCAAAGCAGAACCAACACAAATAATATAGAAAGCAAATACAAATAAAATTCTTTAAAACATAGAAACTTATGATAAAGATGGCGACTGAACGGAATTTGTTGACGACATATCTGTTCTTGATCAATGCTGTCTCTGACATCGACTGCATGGACAAAAAATATAAAAAAATACAAGAAAATTATTTGAAAAAAGGTGACTTGGATATGCAGCGGAAAAAGACAGTGCCCTACTTTGTGTGCCGGGTACTGAAGGAACGCACTCACGGAGGTGCTGCGAAGTAAGGTTCCTTCCCCGCCCTGTGGCCGGAGCAACACGGCGACATACGAGTCTCCGGAGAAGGATGAAACAGCCCTGGCGGAGGCTGAGGACGTTCTGCTGAACAAGCCAAGCCCAGGGTGTCGCGCCGCAGGGCTGCACAGCAGTCCTTCTTTTTGGTCAGGTTTTACTTACGGATACGTGGTTGGCTCCACGTGAACATGTTTCAAGAACGTAAGTTGTCGTGTGCTGCCAGGACTGTTTAATGTATTCACAATTGAGGGTAAATATTCGCATTGTCCTCATATTTGGTCTGTTCACACACAGCTGTTGGTGTTCTAAGTTTTAGTTTTGATCAGTGTTCGTGGCCTGCCATTGCAGAGCGACGGCATTACAGCATAACTCTTAGGTACAGTTATTATGATTGTATGTCAATTTGTAACGTGATGATATAGCACGTTACGTACTGCTGGATCTCAGCTGTGATGGATACTTTTTTTTCCCTTCCGTTTCGAGGGTTGTTAGCCCTCGCGGGCTACATGCCATAGGCTGGCCCGCCTCAATGATGGATACTGTATGATTACAAAAGGACTAATGAACGCCGATTCAAGCTGATAGTAAAACTCTTGTTAGTAGAAATGTGTAATTGTACTGAATATAGGTACAGATCAATGTTCTGGAAGTAGTGTTAGGGTAGTAATGTATTATTTACCTGACCGAGGTCAGACATGGGTCACGGCGCTCCGTAAGGAGCAGCCTGGGGCCAGCCTGTTGGCCTCTCCCCTTCCCCTCCATCCCCCTCTCCCTTTTCATCAATAACCCAACACTGTAAGACACTTTTGTGACAAGCTTAATCATGGCGAGAGAAAGTGAGTGCAGTGCGTTTGTGGTGCCGTGAAGACACTGAAGAATAGTAATGGCCAGTGTGACGTCGACGCCGCCTAAACATCCAACCGACGCCGGCCCCCAGGTTCCCCCAGGTACACCAGCCCGACCATCATGCTGCTGGGAGAATTCGGTTCAGGTGCAGTGCAGTGTTGAGGCCCGTCACTCAGGTGGAGTCATGGTTGGGGCAAGTGGCATGGGGCAGTGCAGACGTTTTAATGTTCCCACGCCTACCGCTTCTCGGTCCACCTCTTCCTATCTTGTCTCACCGGCTGGAGAGATTAGCAGGTCATCGCTAAACTGAGTGACGGCCGACACCGCTTCTACCTGCACCCCTGCCATCAACTGCGACCTGACCCTTTTTTGACCTGGGGTTGACCTGGGGCTTAAACACCTGACCCGTCACCCGGAATACCACACCGCCTCCTTCAGCACTAACGCACTGCATTCCACCACCTCACCTCCCCCCCACCACCCCAGACCCCCTATACCCCTTTCACATTGTACTTTTTTTTCTATTTTATTTCAATATTGTATTTTTAACATGTATATTTTCAGCTTTACAGCTGCAATCACTTAATAAACCCCTTATTATTATTATTATTATTATTATTATTATTATTATTATTATTATTATTATTATTACACACACACACACACACACACACACACACACACACACACACACACACACACACACACACACACACACACACAGATATATATATATATATATATATATATATATATATATATATATATATATATATATATATATATATATATATATATATATATATATTATAATCACTCTCATTCATTCTTGTGAAATATTTCGTCCCACCCCAAAAATATTACACTTTCAGTAAGAATGACAGGAATAATGTTTTCCGTCATTACGTCTTTGATTAACCTTCTGAAACATGGAAAGCTTTTTATGTGAATGATATAATTACTGCCTTTGGATTCTTCTCTTAGGACGATTCTTCTTCTCAACATTATTCCCCTACGTTACACTGGGTCGCTGCTGTGTATGATCCTACTTCCTCTGTGGTCTGTTTGGGATATATGTTTATTGGTATTTCTGACTCATGTCTTCCTAATCCATCCACGTCTTCCTCGGTTTCTCTCTCCTCTTCCTTTTATCTTTTATTTAAATTATCTTTACTTGCTTCCTAACCAAAATGACTTCTGGAAATATCATGACCATGTTCGATGACCACTCATTTATCTTCCATTTTCTTTGTAAGCAAATCATCTTCGTAGAATCAATATCAAGAGGAAAACTAAATTAATATGAAGAGGAAAACCAAAGCAACATAATGACAACCCAGGAATTGTAAAAACCAGAGCGAACAGATACAGGTACAGAAATGAAAATAGAACCCCTGGTGGAGGAGGATAAAGTGCTTTACAATCAGAAAAGAAATGAAGAACGTTGGTAAAAGCCTTTATCGCGCGGTGGACTAAGAATATCTCCTGATAGAGCGTCCATATATGTCACATACAAACCCATTCATAACATCACTAACAAATGGACGACCCGTTTCTCTTAACAGGTACGCAAGGAATGAACGGATAAAACTTTCTATTGTCCCATCCGTCGCTCGCTTTCCTCGACTGCTTATCAAGGGTGACGCAGAAATGACGGAGACTTTGGTGGAAGCTGCTGCATTGAAGTGTTTTTTTTTTATGTGCTGGCCTATAGCGCCGGTAGGCTTTCTTCAGGGGCCTGGTGGTCGGCCCCAGCCCGTTTTGGCGCAGGCAAGTGTTTATGGTGGCGCCATCTTTTCTTGGCTCATGCTGCCCCTCGGAGCTCGTTGTTGATTCACTTGGACGGTTTCCTCTAGAATCCAGGTTGATGGGTGGTCTTCAGGACAACAGGTGGGTAGTCTTAGGCAACTCGGCGGTAACTGAAAAATTCCAGGTGGTAGGGGCGGATTCGAACCCGCGTCGTCCAGGACGCGGTGAATACGGACCCCGCACGCTAACCACCTAGCCACCGCCTCCCCTTTGGTTGGGAGAGTGAAGAGGCTATTCATTCCGCTGCCTCGAAGAAACGTTTCAATACTTTTCTCTTTGGAATCAAGAGTTCTCAAGGGAAAGGATCATAGACGAAACTTTCTGATGGAGTTCTGGTGTCTCTCCTGTTTTTTTTCTTTTTTATCTACTTTTCTTTTCTTTGACCGGTTCTTTGCATTGACCGATTAAATGTTTCAACTATTTGGTTCCGTTAGTCTAAAAAATTGGTATTCATTTGACCCAAATGTTTATTCCTGTATTCATCGTATAGCTTGACCCAATGTGTGTGTGTGTGTGTGTGTGTGTGTGTGTGTGTGTTTTATGGCTATCGTTGTTATATTGTTATGTTATTATTGATGTTTAATGACATTTGTTTTGTGGCTATTATTGTTTATTGTGGCTAGTGTTTTACATGGTTATTGTTTTCCGTAGTTAGTTATTTTGGTGGCTATTGTGGTTTTCTTACTATTATCGTTTTATGGCTATTGTCTCTTGGGTCTATTGCTTTGTGACTATTATTTTTTTGTGGCAACTGTGTCTTTATTTGTTTTTGTTGCTATTGTTGTTTCCTGGCTAATATCGTTATGTGGCTATTGTTTTACGACTTGTTTTTTGTGACTTTTGTTTTCTGACTTTAGTTTTCTACGACCATCATGGTTTTGCGGCTATTGTTGTTTTGTAACAATTGTAGTTTTGTGGGTATTGTTGGTTTGTGGCTGTTGTTGGTTTGTGGCTGTTATTGTTTTGTGGTTGCTGTTGTTTTGTGGGTATTGTTGGTTTGTGGATATTGTTGCTTTGTGGCTGTTGTTGTTTTGTGGCTGTTGTTGTTTTGTGGCTAGTGTTGGTTTGTGGCTGTTGTTGTTTTGTGGCTAGTGTTGGTTTGTGGCTGTTGTTGTTTTGTGGCTAGTGTTGGTTTGTGGCTGTTGTTGTTTTGTGGCTAGTGTTGGTTTGTGGCTATTGTTGGTTTACTACTGGCACTGACAGGGTTGGCTACAAGCTATGTGTTGGTCCCAATGGTTCTGGTACCAGGAACATCAATAGCTTTCTCCTCCCGAATTTTGCAAGATCCAGAAGGTTGAGAATTGTCCGTTCTTGGTACCAGAAACCAGAGCTATACCGTTGGACTTAGTATCGCGATGCCGGAGGGGTAGCTAAGGAAATTGACCACATCCTAGTAAGTACTCGTTGGAGGATCCTTCAGAACTGCAGGGTTTACCGGAGTGCTGAGTTCTTTGCAACTGACCATAGACTTGTTTCAACACTCAAGCCTCATGTCAGGTCAAGAAGAGTTTCAAGATGTAACAATACTGTGTTCCATCTCAAGATGCTGAAAGACCTGGAATGTGCTCAAGAGTATGCAGGGACAGTCTCGAATCGGTTCGATGTGCTCAGCACCCTTGAGGACCCTGTAGTATTGTGGGATACCTTCAAACGTGAGCCTCTTCATGCTGCCAAGGAGTGCATTGGAGAGCGCCTGAGATCTAAGAATGGATTTGCCTCGGCGAAGACGCTGGAGAATATTGAGGAGAGTCGAGCTGCCAGACATGCTGGGAACCGGAACCAATATAGGGTACTGTCGCGTAGAACTAGAGCTCTCCTGAGGAGAGACAAGGAGAGGTATGTCAAGCGTCTCGCTGAGGAAGCCGAGCGCCATTTAAATGCGAATGACCTCCGACCTGCTTACTGAGTTCTGAAGAAGCTCCGCTCTAAGTCTCCCTCTCAGGTGAGCGCTATCCGAACAGCTGATGGCTGTCTCGTGTTGGACATCAATGAGCAGTGGGCTCGTTGGGCTGAGTACTTTGAGCAGTTGTACACGGCGGACCCTCCAGGTGGGCAGCTTCTAGTTGCTGGGTTGAAGGTGGCGGATGCTGATTAATCCATCGACGATAGTCCGCCCTCTCTTGACGAGGTAAGAGAGGCTGTGGCAAAGTTGAGGGGTGGAAAGGCACCTGGTACCTGCAACATCAGTGTGGAGCTGCTCAAGTCTGGACATGATCAGCGGGTTGCATGCGGTCTTGACTGCCGTATGGAAATCCGGTACCATTCCTCCTGACAGGAAGAGGGGGTTGGTCGTCCCTATCTGGAAAGGGAAAGGGGACCAACAGGACCGCAACAGCTACCCTGGTATTACACTGCTCAGTGTGCCAGGCAAGATGCTTGCCCACCTGTTGCTGATGCGAATTCGCAGCAAACTGCTGAAGCTGCAGAAACCTGAACAGTCTGAATTCACGCTTGGTAAGTCGACAAATGGCCGTATCCTAGCGCTTCGCGTAATGGTGGAGCTCCGACGTGAGTTTCGACAGGGAATTCTTGCAGCCTATGTTGATCTCAAGAGGGCGTTTGACTCAGTACATCGCGAGGCACTCTGGGATCTCCTCCTACTCCGTGGGATTCCTGCAAGGACTATTGGTTTGCTGACTCATGGGGTATCGCTGGAATGACTTTGTGTCAAACCGGTGACTAATCCGTGAGATTGATTCGACATATATTACCTGCATAGTCCGTTAGCGCCAACTCCGGCTGCACAGGCACGTGGCACATTACCCGGAAGTCTACCCTGCTCATCGGGTTGTCTTTGTAAGAGAAAACCCGATGGACGGAGTGCACTTGTCACTCCTGGGGGTTGAGGTTATCGCAGACGCCCTCGAACGATCACTTAGCACCCTGCAGGATTTTTTTAGGATAGCCGAGGGGGGAGGGCCTAACATCAGTGGCTATGCATCGCAGACTGCGAGTAGGGAGCTCAGGATTAATCGAAAGGGTGTAACAAAGGATGCTCTAACGGCTTATTACACCAACAGTCGTAGTCTCAGGAACAAGATAGATCTACTGAGGGGCAAAGCATGTCTAGAGAAATTTGACATTATAGCAATCACGGAAACATGGATGGATACTGCAAACAAAAACCTCATGTCGGAATTGGAAATAGATGGTTATTTCACAAAGGTAGAAAGGGTATAAGGGGAGGAGGGGTAGCAATCTATGTTTAAGACACACATAAATGCTCCACTAACAATTCTGTTCAAACAAATGGCGACTCAGAATCAGTTTGGGTGGATGTCCATAAAGGGAAAGACAAACTAACTTTAGGGGTTCTTTACAGGCCACCCAACCTCAGCAGGCAGGACACGGACATACTACTACAAGAGGTTGGCAGGGCGAGCAGGAGCAAAAATGTCTGCATAATGGGGGATTTTAACTATAGGAATAAAGACTGGGAAGGCGTGGCGGGTGATCAAGAATCTGAGGATTTTCTAAAAGTAATCCAAGACAATTTCCTTAAACAGACAGTAACTGAGCCAACCAGAAGTAACAATATTTTAGACTTAATCTTAACCAACAACGAGAATATGATCAGTGAGCTACACGTTGGGGGAGAGCTAAATGGTAGTGATCACAAGGATATTAGGTTTATCTTAGACTGGGCGGTGACCCATGAACTCAAGCCTGTGTTGGTGCCAGAATTTAGAGCCAATTACGAGGAGCTTAGAAGACACCTTGAGGAGGTAAATTGGAGAACCTCAGGGCTAGATTTGCGCCGGATCTCAGGGCTGGAACCTGAAGGGAAGGGGAAACATGCAGAAATGACTTACAATAATTTAGATAAAGTGATAGCAGAGGGTCAGAGACAGCATATCCCTTACCAAGCACGTAGAAAGGAAAATAACGACCCTAAATGGATGACCGGCAGGCTCAAGCATGAGACTAGCCTAAAGAGAAGAATTTATAGGGAAATAAAGAACGGGGAAACCCACCTCAGAGGTAGGTATGTTGAACTAGACAGATCGGTGAAGAAGAACTCCCGCCTAGCAAAAAGAAATTATGAGATTAGGGTAGACAACGAGGCCAAGAGCGATCCCATGGGGCTCTTTAGATTTTACAGAACGAAAACACGGGAGAGAATTGGGTCGTTGAAAACAAACACAGGTGAGCTCGTTGAGAATGGAAAAGATATGAGTCAAATGTTGAATTACTACTTCCTTTCAGTTTTCACACAGGAAAATCTAACAACCATTCCGAAGAGAGTTCAGGTATATGAGGGCGAAGACAACGACAAGTTGATGGATGTGATCATCAAATCAAATCCGCGGGCCCAGACAAAATATTCCCACGGTTTCTGAAAGAATGAAAGGGGGTCTTCAGTGGCCCACTTACCGATATCTTTAAGATGTCGGTAAATTCTGGGTATGTGCACAACCAATGGAAAATAGCTAAAATGTGACGCCGATTTTCAAAAAGGGAGACAAGTCAGCCACCTCAAATTATCCCCCAATTAGCTTAACATCAGCTGTAGGCAAGATGTTGGAGTCAATTATAGCCAGGAGCATTCGGGATCATCTAGAGAAACAGTTTAATTCATGATTCACAGCATGGGCTCACGAAGGGTAGGTCTTGCATTACTAACCTGTTGTCCTTCTACACTAAAGTAATCGAGGCGGTTGATAGAGATGAAAACTATGACATACTATATCTAGATTTTAGTAAAGCGTTCGACAAAGTCACTCATCACCGGCTATTACAGAGTGAAAATCAATGGAAAAAAATCTGAATGGGGCAGTGTTACGAATGGAGTCCCACAGGCGTCGGTGCTGGGTCCTCTGCTTTTTATCATTTACATCAATGATTTGGACACACGAATTAGCAGTGACGTCAGTAAGTTCGCAGATGATACCAAGATCGGTAAAATAATCCAATCAAACCAGGACGCCTGCGTTCTCCAGGATGATCTTGACAGACTATATAAATGGGTGGGGAAGTGGCAGATGGAATTCTATGTCGGGAAGTGTAGTATTCTGAGTGTAGGTAGGAATAACCCCTTACACAATTACTCCTTAAATGACACTTAGGAGTCTTAGTGAGCGCTGACCTCCGTCCTAGGGCTCAATGCATTCAGGGTAAAAATTGAGCAAACAGAGCACTTGGTTTCATCTCAAGGAGCGTAAACAATAGGAGCGCTGAAGTTATCCTCAAACTTTACTTAGCAACACACACACACACACACACACACACACACACACACACACACACGGAAGCAAGAGAGCAAAACTAGAAAGAACTACGAATGATTGAATTTCGGAGCACGAGTGAACAAACACAAGATAAAAAAAAAAGGAGTCATACGAAAAGAAGGAGAGAGGGAGAGAAAAAAAAAACCGGGATTTACATTCAATCACACCTGGAACTCTGTATGCATGCAAATATTCGCGCATTGCAGGTGGACTAGCGAGCAGGTGCAATCAGCAACGCGAGCCAACAATACGAACTACAAGTGTGAGGAGGAGGACGGGCGGGGAGGCACTCAAAATATGGAAAACCAGGGAGGAAGAGAGGGAGGGAGTGGGAGAGGAGGAAGAGTAGAGAAGGGGGCAGAGAGTATGTAGAGTGGGTTGAGAGAGAGGGAAGAGGAGGAAGTGAAGGGAGGCGGCCAAAGATAGATAGATGAACAGACAATACAGATGAGAGAGAGAGAGAGAGAGAGAGAGAGAGAGAGAGAGAGAGAGAGAGAGAGAGAGAGAGAGAGAGAGAGAGAGAGAGAGAGAGAGAGAGAGAGAGAGAGAGAGAGAGAGAGAGAAAATTGGTTTCATATTCCATCGCTGTCATCTATTTTCCTTTTCTTTTTCTTCTTTAACTCGTGGCTTTCTATTCCCCTGTTTTCCCCTTTCCCCAGCAATTATTATTCACCACCACCACCACCACCACCACCATCATCACCACCACCACCACCACAATTACAACTAACATCATAATCCTTGCTACTACTCGTAATATTGCCATAACTTTACACACCATCAACGACCATCCATCACCACCGCTGTCACCATTACTACTACTACTACTACTACTACCACCCCTGTCACTGGTACTCTCATAACCACCACCACCGCTGCTGCTACTACTACTGTTGCTGCTAGTACTTCTACCCCTGTTTGTTCAACTCGCATAACCACCAACATCACCACCCAAACCTCCGTTATTACTGTGACTGTTACCGGAGTCCAAAAATATTCTTATACTGTGAATATTTCCACACTCTCACATCGGGGGCTGTTGCTTCTACTACTACTACTACTACTACTACTACTACTACTACTACTACTACTACTACTACCATTACTACTAATATGCACGAGTTTGATGAGTTTGTTGATGCACGAAAAAAAAGAGACATAACATGACTCCCTTTATTCCTTAGTGCCGTTGCCTCGTCATCTTTCCAGGCAACAAATGCAATTCATCTTGAGAGTAAATAAATAAATAAAAATGTGAAAGACAGCCGTACATATGAAATTTTGTCACTATTGCTATGACACAAGGCTACCAGAGACTACAAGGAGACAGACGACCAACACTTGCAAGTTCCAGAAAGTAGGTTATGCATGAACCTCCCTCACCATCCTTCAGTATATATAAAGTAGATTTACACTTATAACTGCGTTTCCTGAACTACTCATCTGCTCCGTTTGTTCAACTCATACACCACCATGTTCAACAACCAGTTCGGCCTAACTCCTCTTGATCCTGAATTCACTTGTATCCAATTTGTGCCATTTGCCGTTTGGTTTTATCCCCGTTTTCGGTATAAATTGTTAATCTAAATTGCCCTTATTAATATCCTTAAACACATTTACAATCCAACTAAATCCCCTCATAGTCAGTCTCTTTTTTTTTCTTTATTTATTTTTACATCTTACATATTGCAAATGAGTACATATATGTCGATGAGCGGGCAACGGTCCTCCGCTGGGGAAGTAAGTAAGTAAGTAAGTCAGTCAGTCAGTCAGTCAGTCAGTCAGTCAGTCAGTCAGTCAGTCAGTCTCTCTCTCTCTCTCTCTCTCTCTCTCTCTCTCTCTCTCTCTCTCTCTCTCTCTCTCTCTCTCTCTCTCTCTCTCTCTCTCTCTCTCTCTCTCTCTCTCTCTCTCTCTCTCTCCTATAGTTAAAAAAGTTGTAGCCCCAACACCGCGAAGCTGCAAAGAAGATCAAGGGTAAAGTACAAGTTAGTTAAAATGTTTAAGGTTTGGCTGACTAATTAGCTCAAGCAATTTAGAATAACGTAAGAATAATGAAAGCGACGTATTCATTTTGATTATAGTAACAGTGACAGTGATATAGATTGTGATTATGTTGTACTGACTGTAAGTGCTGTTAAGTCACTGCATGCCGTTATGGCCGTTCACTTACGACAATACGCATTTTATCGAGTTTCGTTAGACAGCTGTGTTTTCCTCCCTGACTTATGATATCTGCAGACGGTTTAGTCCGTTATATAGGATTATATTACATTTGTAGTCATTCTATCACTACTTTAACGTTTTTTTCTGCATTACCGAAGAGATAAGGCTGTGTTTTTCCTCCATTATTTTGTTAGGGAAGTGGCTGTGTCATCCCTTCCTGATTTACATTCTCTGCAGGCGTGTTGGTCTGTTCCCCAAGGTTTCATTTCCTCAATAATCTTTCTACGGCTCCTGACACTTTCTAGTCTGTACATCTTAAGAGAAATGGCTGGAAGGGAAAACCCCTTCCAGATTAACTCTATTTTGTACGGGAGGCTGTTGTGTCTTCCCTTTCTGATTCACGTTATCTGCAGGCGCGTCGGTCCGTTCAGCAGGTTTCATTCCGTTAATCAGCCTTCCATCACTCACTCAGCAGGGCGATGGTCGTATTTTCCCCTCGCTGCGTCGCATTATTTGGGTGGTGTTAGCGCGGGGCCTCGCCTGGGCGTGGATGGGGCGCCGGTTATTGGCTGTGAGCGACGAGCAACTTAATTTCACACCTGAGGCGATTACTTGCCTTAATGGGGTTAATGGGGTTAATGGGATTTAAGGCAATTGGTTTACGCGCTGTGTTGGCGGTTGGTGGAGGAGGGAAAGAGGCGAGCTTCAAAGGGGAGCGGAAGGTAAGAAATTGGTGAGGCTTAACGGTATGAAACTAATTAGATTCAAAGTTTTTAAATCTATTAGTTCATCTCGTTTATTTACCGACCTCCATATACTTGTTCATCTAGATAAGAGAGCGAGCGTGCGTACACACACACACACACACACACACACACACACACACACACACACACCTGATGAAACGATTAACAGCTCTCAACAATGATTATATTATGCAACAAGACATATCAAAGGCTAACAAATTCACCTGCGCAGACAAACAACAACTTCGAATTCAGACATATGTAAATAGAAGGACACAAACAAAGCTTATCGAGCAAAAGAAATCATGTCCTAAAACAAAATAACGAAAATGACCTGACATGCATTCTCTTACCGTTAACAAAAGTAAAAGAAATGTTTCAAAATAAAACAATAACAGCATTTCAACAACATTACACAGAACCCACCACCAACAAACACACAAACAAACATATCCCTGGGAGAGACAAAATACAGCCCCACAAAAGATAGACACCCAAGCAACAGACAGACATCAAATCGACTAAAGGAAACTAACCGGAAGCTCTTATCCCCCAGTAACGAACAACAGCAAGAACATTCCCCGGCAACAAGGAGGCCCCGTAGCGACACACACACATACAGACAGACCGCCCATACAACACAGGACCAATGCAGTTTCCAGTATTTTATCAAGCAACAACTGACACCCCGGAAATGCAGAGAAGAGAGGCAATAAGCGCAGTACCAGGGGCAGGAACAGCATCACAGCATCAGTTAAAACATAAAGAAGCATAAGAAGAAACATAAAGAAACAATATTACACGGCCATCATCCTCTTCTCCGTCTTCTCCTCCACCTCCTCTTCCCTGTGCCTCTTCTCCTCCGCTCTTGAGTATCCAACTGTGGTCATCGGGAGTTGCCAAATTCTCAACACAACAAAAGTTTCCACGGACACATTTTCTGCGGTTTCTCCATCTTCATTTCCTCCTCTTCCACCACCACTGCTTCCACCTCGTCCTCCGTATTCTCTTCCACCACTCCTGCGTCTACTTCCACCGCCTGTACTCTTCCCTTTACGTGTAACACATCATCTACCGCTACTAAATCTTCGTTATCTCCCTATCCCGCCTCCTCTTCAACTATCTACACATTTATCGTCATCTATCTCGCCCTCACAACCAAATGGTCCCAGATTTGATAATCGAGCGGATTGGGGACGAGGTGGGCAGTCACTTTTAATCCGGGCTCCCTGTCCTCCAAGCAGTGACTGTATATCTGGAGCCAGTCTGGGGTTGTGTCCTGCCTCCCGGGTGTGTGCGGGTGTGAGGCTTCAGCTGTACCCAGAGATTTGTCATTCCTCAGCTCAGATTTTAGACGGGGAGGATACTGGCTGGGGATTGCGAGTCAGTTGAGTAGTCAGGTCATGGGGAGTTTTACACAAGCGCGAGCACACTCAGAGTTCAGACACACACACACACACACACACACACACACACACACACACACACACACGGACGCACCACCCCCTCACATGCACACACTTGCATATAATCTCTCTATACTCCCTTTTTCTTTCTTCTCACCTGCCCTCGATAGCACACCTGGCCACGCCTTGGTTTCGTTTGACATTCGTTATCGCGCGGCCGTCCCTCATGCGCCGCCACCTGCCCCGCTGTTGACTCGCCTCCTGATGACCGCTCCCCTTCACTTGGGCAACACGGCTCCCATCGATCCCTTTATTTGGTTTCCTTTTAGTCGCCCTGTTATTGAGTGAGTGTGTTGGTTCCTCCCTATTCCCTTCCCTTCCTTCAATTCTTCTCCCCTGCCTTTTTCTTTTGTCTGTTTCCAAACGTGTTCATTACTGCTTCTCCTGCTCCTGCTTCCTCTCTATTCCTTTATTTATTTATTATTTTTTCTTCTTCTATATTTCCGAGCATTTTCTTTACTTCTTCAATACCACCAGCACCTTCACGACCACCACCATCCCAACCATAACAACCAGTATTACCACCACCACTATTTTGGGGGTCTAAAGAGGTGACCAAAACCTTTCATCAACTGGTAAGGCATGTTTGTTTATCAGGAAAGTGCACAACATATTTTTGACCGTGACATTTTCACTTTTTTTCTTTAAATGCGGGGAAGGGGGAGCGGATGGAGTGAACGATGAAATTTTATTATTTTTCAAGGCATAACTGACGCAAATTGACTTACATGATTATTACTTCATGTTCGTTGTATTTCCTTTTTTTCTGTTACTGGCTTTAAAGGTGCTAACTTCCTGCTCTATATTCCCTGTAGTTAATGATTTTTTTTCCTGTATGGTGCCTAAATTTTGCTAACTTCCTCTTTCACGTTTGCCATATCTCAAAAGGTTTATTTTGCAACCACATTATTGACCTGAAATTTGCTCACCTTTTTCTCTATGCTCACTATATCTAATCGGGTATATTTTTTCCAAGCATACCCGAACTATTAAATTGGTCTCTCTCTCTGAAGATGGCGCCACTATAAACACTTGCCTGCGCCGTGACTACCATCTAGGCCCCTCAAGAAAAGCCTACCGGCGCTATGAAGCTGATTCTCCATCGCATCATTTTCTCCTCGTCGTTCATTATATTTCACAAGTTTACTTTTCCCACTCCAAAACTGGCCTAAGATTTGCTTACTTCCTCCTCGTCACTCATTATATTTCACTGATTTATTTTCTCAGCTCATCATTAACCTTCAATTTCCTAACCTCCTCCTCCTCCACAATATTAAAACAAACGAATAACGATTAATAGGAAGCTTCGGGGTTCATTTAAAGAGGGAACTGCTGTGGCGTTAATTTACCACCTGATTTGTGGAACGGCTGGTTTGCACATTATAAATAAGATTGTTGAAGGAGTGAGTTTACATGATAATGATGAAGGATAAGGAAAATAAGTGACAAAAAAAGTGTATGAAAGGTTTAAAGAGAAATGTGCAATGGAGGAGGAGGAGGTGTAGAAGGAGGAAGAGGTGGAGGAGGAGGAGAAGGAGGTGGAAGAGAAGGCAGAGGGACGGAAGAATAAAAAGTCGACAATGAGGAGAAGGAGAACTAGACCAGAAAGACGAAGCGGAAGATAAAAGGAAAGATTGAAGACGGAGGAGAGAAAGAAAACGAAGAACCAGGATTTAGAGCAGGAGACAACGGGAGGAGGAAAATAGGAAGAAAATGTTTACTAAAAGGGGATTTTAGAACATAAGCAAATGAAAAGACGCTACAGAAGAAATAAAAAATGAGGACACGAGGGCCTTGGAGGAAACAGATCTGCTCTTAACGAGAAAACGAGGCCATTAAGAAGCAAATAAGTGAGACAGGAACTGAGGGAGAAGAAACGGAATGATGTTAAAGAAAAAACGTGATAATTAACTGACTAAACCAACACATTATCGCTTTCTTTCTGTGTCCTACTTCTCTCCCTCCTTCCCATTCCTTCCATTCCTCATTCGCACTGACTAGCTGAGGGAGAGAGAGAGGGGGACAGGGAGGAAGGGAGGGAGAGAGAGATTGCCGGGTCGGTGTAATAAACTGTTTGGGGTCACACAGTCGATGTTTGCCCATGATTTAAAGCGTAAAGATTCTCACGACTTCGACTCTCCTTCCCCCGATGTCAAGGAAGGGATGGAGGAGTTATGAAGCTCTGAGAAGGAAACATGGAAACATGGAAACATGGACTAGCAGGCGGCAGAAAGCCTGTTGGCTCATTACTAGGCTGCCTGCTTTCACTGATTTAATCAATCCGTTTGCCATAGGAGTGCCTTGCAGGGAAGGATTAAAGCACTTG
The DNA here is from genome assembly GCF_024679095.1 of Eriocheir sinensis. Classification (NCBI taxonomy): domain Eukaryota; kingdom Metazoa; phylum Arthropoda; class Malacostraca; order Decapoda; family Varunidae; genus Eriocheir; species Eriocheir sinensis. Next base: position 3,259,341 of record NC_066573.1, read on the forward strand.
TGCACCTACTCTTGGATATGTTCAGTTCACTCCCGTTGCAGCAAAGTGGCGATCAATGCGCTTCTTGAATGAGTTGATGCTCTCTGCGCTAACCACTTCTGCAGGAAGGCTGTTCCAGTGGCGAACAACCCTATTCGAGAAATAACTCCTGCCTATGTCGGTATAGCATTGCTTTGCTTGAATAGTTTTTCCGTGGTTTCTTGTTCTCAGGTTAGTTTGTAGCGTGAAGAGTTTGGCGTGATCAACGTTGCTGAGCTTGTTCAGGTACTTAAAGACTTGTATCATGTCTCCCCGCAGTCGTCTCTTTTCCAACGTGAAGAGGTTGAGTCGCTCGAGTCGCTCTTCATAGGGCTTCGTCCTCAGTGATGGTATCATCTTCGTGGCGCGGCGCTGTACTCTCTCAAGTAATTCAATATCTTTCCTGTAATTTGTAGACCAGAATTGCACGGCGTATTCCAGGTGGGGCCTCACCAGCGAATTATACAAGGATATTAGGTGGGGTTAGATACACGGGAGCTTAGGGTCAAAGGAGCTGCCTCGTACAGGCCTACCGGCCTCTTGCAGACTCCTGCGTTCTTATGTTATTATGTTCTTATGTAACATAACTCCCGGCGTCTTGTATTCGAAGTTCCTCGCTATGAACCCAAGCATTGTACTGGCTTTCTTACAGGCGGACTTGCAGTGTTTTGTTTGTTTCAAGTCACTGCTGATGGTGACCCGAGGTCTCTTTTCTCTTGCACAACATGTAGTGGTTCGCCACCCATGTGGTATGTGTGATCGCTGTTTCTGGATCCGATATGCATTACTTTACATTTGGTAGTGTTGAAGGACATCTGCCATTTGTCCGACCACCGGGTGATCAGGTCCAGGTCTCTTTGGATAATTTCGCAGTCTGCCGTCGTGAGGGCCTTCCCACCCACCTTTGTGTCGTCGGCAAATTTTGAAAGATTGGATTTTAATCCAAGTTCTAGGTCGTTGATATATATGATGAAGAGTATGGGTCCCAGCACTGACCCCTGTGGCACTCCACTTGTGACCGGGAGCCACTCGGAGGCCTGTCCGTTGAGTACAGCTCGTTGTTTTCTTCCAGTGAGCCAGTCTTTGATCCACGCTATCAGGTTGTAGCCTAACCCCGCCGACTTGAGTTTCTTGAGGAGTCTTTCGTGTGGCACTTTGTCAAAGGCTTTTTGAAAGTCTAGATATATAACATCACAGGAGGAAAAGCAGGACTAGGAGAAGACGAGGAGGAAGACGAGGAGGAGGAGGAGGAGGAGGAGGAGGGGAAAGTATATCGAGGTGGCTGGTATCGCGAAGGAGAGTTAAAAGAAAAGTTGACGGGATTATATGGACTTGGTGACGGAGAAAAGTGGCGTAGAATAGAAATGGTCAATTAAAAGGCTTGACAGAGGTGGAAAAGGAAGTGGTGGGGAGAAGAATCGAGAGGAGAGGGGAAAGGGCGGTAGATGAAACTGTGATAAAAGAAAGTGGTAAAATGGGCATGTAAAAGGTAGTGGGTGAGAGATGAAAAAGGAAGAACTTCAGTTGTTAATAATGGTTGAGGCAAGGGTACGAGAAAAGGGTATTTGAAAGGTCCTGGAAATGAGGGATGGAAAAGGGGGAAGAAGAAAGCTAGTGAGATATTGGTTATTGGAGGGAAGGAACCAAGACAAGGAAAATGTACTTGCCCGTCTGGTGGCCGCGCTGCCCCGCGTGCCATTGTGATCCCTGCAGGGAAAAAAAACATATAATATGTGTAAAAAATAAAACACAAGTGAATAGGACACACAAAATCATAGTTCAGCGTTAATGGTTTTCCTGTAATAAGGAAATAACATAAATATGAAGAAAAGAAATTAAGGTAATCTAAATAGTATCATGATCCTTATTATTTACATTTCTTTCACTATTATAATAATCAAGATAACTTTTACCGCCACCACTACTACTACTACTACTAATAGTACTACTACTACTACTACTGTTAATATTATAATTACTACTACTACAACTACTACTGTTAATATTATAATTACTACTACTACTACTACTACTACTACTACTGTTAATATTATAATTACTACTACTACTACTGTTAATATTATAATTACTACTACTACTACTATTAATATTATAATTACTACTACTGCTACTGTTAATATTATAATTACTACTACTACTACTACTACTACTACTGTTAATATTATAATTACTACTACTACTACTACTACTACTACTACTACTACTACAACTACTGCTACTGTTAATATTATAATTACTACTACTACTACTAAAACTATTACTCTATAATAATAAAAATTCAAATGCTAATACTACTGCTAGAATAACTACTGTTACAACTCTTGCTACTTGTAGTTACTACTACTACTACTACTACTACTGCTGTTGCTGCTGTTACTGTTGTTATTGCTGTTACTTCTACTACTGTTGGCGGTAGTGAGTGTTCTAAGCGCTAATTGGTTCACGGATAAAGGCAATATCCGTCAGGGTTACTTTATTCACAAAAACATACGCAGGTCATTGGGACAGACAAAACACATAAAAGAGGTGGTTGAGTGTATATGCGTGTGTATGAATGTTGTTTAGTTTAAGTGACTTATAAATGTTGGTGTGTGTAGTAAACAATGTGTAGGAGTGTACAGCAGGACGAGGACAGACAGTAGAAGATAAACGAGTAACAATAGATAAACAATTGAGACGCAACACGGACAACAGGGAGCGCGACGAGAGACAAGGACACTTAGGAGACAAGGACGAAAACGTTAACAAATTGAGTCTGTGCTGCGCACTCAATTTTCCTTGGCCATTGGTAACTATTTCAGCAGGGACTCGCCCGCTACACTACTAGTACTACTACGTTCTGTACTACTACTACTACTACTACGACTAATACTGCTGCTGCTGCTGTTGTTATATATATATATATATATATATATATATATATATATATATATATATATATATATATATATATATATATATATATATATATATATATAATAATAATCCGTGATTTTGGAATAGGTGTAGGAAACGGGCTAGTTGTATCAGATGCTGAGTCGAGGCAGGTGGACAATTCAAAGTGCCAGAATGGTAGCCCGGAAATTCTAGGTGAGTGGAGACAGCAGGACGGGTGGAGCGAGTAAATTAAAGCCGTCGCCGGGGCAGGATGGAGAACACTTGAGATCAGACTGAGAAGTGGAAAACGTTAGGAAGTCTTCTGCCCAGCAGTGGCGTAGTAACAGCTGCTGCTTGTCACAATAATTATGAAAAGGGAGCAGAGATATAAACTGAAAGAAGAGTAGAACTGTAGCAAGGAATGTAAGTAATTGAAGAGGTGATTTGGAAGAAGGATCAAGGGGAGGAAAAGGTGGAGGGAACAAGGATATTTTGAGGAAAGAGACAAACTGAGCATCATGATCCTCGTTCTCTTCTGAAGCCGCTTCTTATCTTCGCCTGGTAATGGTCTTTTACGTCATATCTGTTTCCACTTCTTCCCTTCATTATTGGATTCAGAGAAATTGATAGATCGATGGATAGACTGATGGATAGTGGCTATACATAACAATAAAGGTCTTCTTTGTGGTCCCCAAAAAAGAAAACTCGCGTTGCAAAACATTTCCATATTTTTTCCTTTTCTTCTGTCGTGCTCAACTTTCCTATTGTTTCCTTTTTTGTGTCCCCGCCCCTCCTCCTCCTCCTCCTCCACCTCTATCTTAGTGTTATTATACACTCGCATACGAATATATGGTACATAAGTACATAAGTAGCGGCCCAGCCACTCCCTGATTGCCTCAACTTCCCTCCCTGCGTGCACTAGCTCCTTATAAATCTTATCATGTGGAAAGATTTTTTTTTTATCTTATTTCACGGACTTCGGGACTTCTTTCCGTATTTCTCTTTCTCTTTTAGTTTTCTTGGCGCGACAATGTAGGTTATTTTTTTCAGATTTCCTCGAGTTTTATCTATCTGTGTCAACGTGTTTGTCTCCTGCAGTTCTTGAAAGGCTTGTGTGTCTGTTTGCCTGTCCGTCTGGCTGCCCGTCTGTCTGGCTGGTTGAAATGCTTTTAGTAATATTTGTTTCTTTTCTGCTGATGTCAGTTTGTTCATTTCAGCTCGCCCATCCATCACTGCCTTGCTGCTTAACTTTCATATCTCTGTCAAGATTTATTTACGACAGTGTCTTCTTCCAGCTTATTTTTGCTGATCTGACATTTTATAATATACATACCTCTGTGTCTCTTTGTGTATCGTGTCCGTCTGTCTATTTACCTAGGTCCTCCAGATAATAGATCATGAATACATATATACACATATACACAGAGAGGATGCGAGAGAGAGAGAGAGAGAGAGAGAGAGAGAGAGAGAGAGAGAGAGAGAGAGAGAGAGAGAGAGAGAGAGAGAGAGAGAGAGAGAGAGAGAGAGAGAGAGAGAGAGAGAGAGAGAGAGAGAGAGAGAGAGAGAGAGAGAGCAGTTTTGCGTCTTTGGAAAGGCACATAAATGAGTTTTGACTTAGTTATGGATAAATAAATAAAGAAAAACTAAATAAATAAATGGGTCTTGCTAATGTATGCAAGTTGAGGGAGCCTGCTGCGATAATGTATTTTATTTTCGTATGTTTTGTCCTTGGACTGTCTTTTACGTCATAAAAATATGTATAAATATGTGAATAAATAAATATATTTAATTGTCGGAGCGAAGGACAGCAATAAGAAAATTATGTTATAAGGATTTCCTTTGTCACAGGTTTCTTTTTTCATTGATATTTCATTTTATCTTTGCATTCATGTCGCTGCGCGATAAACTTACTGCCGATAAGCACACGCACACACTCCCCCCCCCCCCTCCTCCCCCCACCGCCTCACACAAGCACACACTCACGCACATAGAGAGACAATTAATTCATTGTCACCTCAATATAATTTTTCCTCGTCAAGATAGCATCATAAATCAGACAGCTGGTCCCTACAAGCGAAGTGTTTATCAAGTGTCAGAAACACATCACTGCATTAACAAAAGGTGTGTAGGGAACTGGAATAAAACTATATGTATACAAAAAAGGAACACTCAGTGTATCAACAATATCAGTGAGCAAAAAGAATAAAAAAAGAAAAATGCGCAGAATCTGACAAAAAAAAAATAGTTGCAATGCAATCACAATATAACAAGTAAATCTGTAAGCTGAGAGGACAGTTAATATTTATACAAAAAATCCAATTTATTCACAAAACACAAATGTACATAACGTTAGTTAAATATCACAGCGCAGAAAAAAAAATGTATAAAGCTGATACGATGCCCGGTTTTCATAAAAGAAAGTTTAGTTCGTATCGCACAACAAGAACTGAACATAAAGCTAACAGGATGCACGGTTATAATGAGGGAGTTTGACGTTTCTGAACAAAGACGCAACATTACCGAATATTGCTCACGTATTGCACTTCACACAGGGCGCGGGACACACCTCTGCTCTCCCGCCCTGCAAGGTATTAAGCGTAATTAAGTGCCGGTAAACAGATGGCAATTAATACGATGTCTTCCTTGCGTGATTGCTCTTTAAAGGTGATCGCTGTCCTGGAAGGTGAGTGGATGATTGGCTTTCGTCGAGGTAGTGATGAAAAAAAGGGTAATTCGTATTTGATCAAATTTTCCATCCATTCGCACTGTGAAGAAGTAGCATTGTGATATTTTACCTTTTTAAATACACAATAATTTTCTTTCCTGTGCATTTACTAATGATTTTGGTCCATTCACATCTCCATGGATTATCATTCGCTTCTGTATTACATATTTCTATTCGTAAGTTGCATTCAATAATTTTAGTAGACTTTTTCCCGTGATAGTTTAAACATTTTATCTTTAAACGTTTTATTCCACGTGTACTTAATGCTTCTGGCACATATATGTCTCCAAGAGACATCGGAAGCTTTTTCATTATTTGTATTGGCCCTGTTTCATTTATTATCTTCACGTTTATCCACTTCTCGAGCAACCTTTCCCTGTTTTATCCTTACCTGTTTATTGGCCATTTCACTCTTCCTTACCTGCCCTTACCCTTTACCTTTCAGCTATTGCCTCCATGTATCATATCACTTTCGCCCCGCCTCCATTTCTTCCTGTCAAACTTCACCACTTCCAAGCTCCAAAACCGTAAATTTATCCAATGAAAAAGGATAAATAATTGTAACATATATGGATAGATAGCAGTGTGTGTGTGTGTGTGTGTGTGTGTGTGTGTGTGTGTGTGTGTGTGTGTGTGTGTGTGTGTGTGTGTGCGCGCGCGCAAGCGTGGGTGTGCATGGTTACTGTTAACGATAGATATTGATGAGTCAACATATATATTTCTCCCCGTTTTACTTCTAGATCCGCATTACAGAGTTCTCTACTATGAGAATGTATGTATAAATGTATTTGTATGTGTATATATACATGTCCGGAAAGGAAACAACGCGTTCATTATATTCCAAATGACTGGAAACACTAACAGCGGGGCCCGGGCGGGAGGGGCGATGCCCGCCAATAAAATAGAGATAAATGGACGTTCAGACGAGGGGAGTGAGCTATTGCATGTTATTTCCGCGCGGGATTCGTCCGGCCAAGATAATAACGCCTGCATTTATATTTTTTTTATAAGTGTATGTGTGTGTCTCTAAATGAATGAATGAGAGAGAGAGAGAGAGAGAGAGAGAGAGAGAGAGAGAGAGAGAGAGAGAGAGAGAGAGAGAGAGAGAGAGAGAGAGAGAGAGAGAGAGAGAGAGAGAGAGAGAGAGAGAGAGAGAGAGAGAGAGAGAGAGAGAGAGAGAGAGAGAGAGAGATGCGCACTCATCATACAATACCTAAATCCCTGTTCTGAGCCTGTGTGTCTCTTTCATCGAGGCAGCCACAAGGGCACACATCTAGTCCAAACCACGATATTTTTTGGCGACGTGGCTGCCGGGCTAAGAGACAACAAGCGGCTGGTCACCAAATAACACGTGATACTATTCAATGGTTCTCGGCGCAGTGATAATGACAGCACACATCATACCTGCACCTTCTCCGCCTGTGTGTTCCGTCTCCTCCCATCATTATCATCATCACCATCTTCAGCCAATACTAGTCCACTACTGGGTAATGGTAACAGTCCGTAACCAAGAATACAGTCGAGCCTAGGAGACGGAGATGAAAACCGACGCCAGTCTCACCTAAGAATATGTCCCTAACTTTATGTAACAGCTCTATTACCCTTAACCCTAGAACGCTAACCATGGGTATGAGGTACCGAAGCGAATGACGTCATTGCCATTGTGTATGGTTCCGGTGCTCTGAGGGTACCCACCTCCTCAGTAGGTTCATGTGCCCGCTTGACAGTGTAGGGGAAGGTCACGTTGTCTCGCTCTCTCTGCTTACCTTTGTTGTAGGCCTACATTCGGGTGCGGCATACCCATGGTTGGTGATACAGGGTGTTGTACATGTCCCTAGGATATTGTTTACGTACTTTTTTAGTGATCACCTGTGCAGTGGATCACAGGACCTGGGAGGCCATACAAGAAGTTTGGAAGCCATCGGATGATAATTTTTTTTATGAAATTTTTTTTGAAATTTTGAACATTTTTCTATTTTAGTAACATTTTTCAGTACCTGATTTTCATACCAAAACAATACGTTTTTCAGTTCTTCTTAATGTTAAGTCAAGATACAAAGTTTGAAGTCCCTTCATGTTATTCCATTTACATTTATTTATTTATTTATTTTTTTTCAAAATCGGGTATGATGTACCCATGGTTAGTAGTGGTGTGACTTTTTCTAAGGTTAGTGTTCTAGGGTTAAGAGCATGCACCCTTCCATTCATGAAGTTATGACTGTAAGCAAAGAGGAAGAAAAAGGAAAACAAAGAAAAAAAGAAAAAGAAAAAGTAGTAGTAGAAGAAGAAGAAGAAGAAAAAGAAAAGTAAAGGAGAAGTATAGAGAACAAGATAAAGTCTTAAGATAAACAAACCGTCACCAAGTGATGAGGCATGTAGCACAGACAGACACACAATCCCTGTGGTGGTTTCTTGAATAACAAAAACCTCTTCCATTTTTTTATCATGTTATCGAACCCAAGTTCAAGTATTCTACTTCGTCTTGTCAAGAGTTTCTGGGATTGCATCTCCGATTTCCTTTTCCTATATTTTCTTTCTTTGTGTTGACGTTCAAGACTATCTAATCACTCTAATGGTTGCTCTGTGACTCTGTGGCTCTACCATGGTCTTTGTTTTTTCCCTATGGTAACGTCTATTGACACACGTATCATGGGCAGAATGATTATAAATATTTATTTATTCATCATACTTGTTCATGCTACTGAATTTCAACTTCTGGGTTTCATGTATAAATATATTTCTTGAAGATATGGACAAATATAACTAGACAAGATAATTCAGAAGACAACAAGCATCTTTACTATTTCATCCGTTTCACTGGCACACGCCGAGACACTTTCTTAAGACAATTTCTATAATTTGGGAGAGCATCAACATCTGGGAGTTGATTTGGTATTTCTCTGGTAGCTTTATATGTTGTCTTTATAGGAGTTACATCATTTTTCCGCTCACCTTTCGTATATCTTTTCTTAATGTTGTCTTTGTAGGATATTCCTCATGCGAGTGTTTTTTTTCTATTTATATATTTATTTATTTCATGTTCTGGCCTATACAGCCAGTAGGCTTTCTTGGTTGGGCATGCTGGTCGGCCCAACCCCGTCATTGTGCAGGCAAGTGTTTACAGTGGGGCCATCTATTCTTGGCTCATGCTGCCCCTCGGAGCTCATTCCTGATTTCCCTTGGACAGTTCCTCCAGAGTCCGGGTTAAAAGATGGACTTCAGGACATATGGGTAGTCTTAGGCCACTCGGCGGTGACTGAAAAATCCAGGACGCGGCGAACGTGGGACTGGCACGCAAACAACTCAGCCACCGCCTCCCTCTCATCCACCTTTCCTCTCCTCTTTTGTACAGCCCTCGCCCGGTCTGCCTCCCTCATTGTCAAGAAAATAGTATCCCTGAAGCTGATCACCAGGGAGGGAGTGGCTGTGATGTTCGAGATGACGCTGAACATTAAGCGGATCGCCACCATCCGTCAACACCCACTTATCACAGGGAAAGAACTCGGGGACAATATGGCTGCACACCTTAGCCCTTTTTCTCCAATATATATTTACATTCTTGATTTTTTTCAGGCGAGTACTGATGGCTGCAGCCTGGTGGGTGTGACGGGCGGAATGTGGGCGATTTGTATCAAGGAGGGACGGAGAGGAAGAGGAGGAGGAGGCGAAGGAGGAAGATTCTAACATTCCCAGAGTCTATTGGTCTTTCCTTTGCTTTGTTTGTTGTAAATCTCTCTCTCTCTCTCTTCTAATTTTACCTTTAAGTTCATTCCTTCTCTCCCTCTCAAACCTCTTCCCTCCTTCTCTTAGTTCTTTCTTTTACGTCAACCTTCCTTTCACGACCCCTTCCCTATCTGCCCTCGCTTTTCCCTTCCCGATTTATCTTCTTCCTTATTTTCCTTCCTCACTTCCTCTATAACCTCTGCTGCCAGTGATCATTTTCTTTCATTGCTTTTCTTTTCCCCTATTTGCTTCTCACTTTCCATTCTTCCATCCTTTCCCTACTCGCCTCATTATCTTTAATTTTCTTTTATTTATCTTTGCCTCTCTCCATCCCTCTATTTCTCTATTTCCTTACTTTCTTCCTTTCCTCTCTGCTTCCCTCCCTGCCATCCTTCTATTGTTCTATCTCCCAATAATTCCAAATTTTTTCCTCTCTCCCTACTTGGTTCTCTCCCTCTTTTCTCTTTTTTTTCTCTCCCTTTTCTATCTTTTATCTCCTTCCATATATATTTTGCTGCTTCCCTTTCTTCCTTATTCTTTTAGTTTAACTTTGCTGAGTTTTTTCTTCCCTCAAGTATACTTCTTCTTTCTCTTACTTCTGTTGTTCCTCCTCCACCTCCTCCTCCTGTTGCTGCTCCCCCTCCTGCTTTTCCATATGTTGATAGGCAAGAAAGATCGATAGAGATAGAGATAAACAGAGATAAACTCGTAAAAGACAGACAGAGGGTGGGATATCAATACAAGTCCACCCACACACCAAACCACCCACTCATCCAACCACCCAACCACTTAACAACAACAGTCACAAACGAACCATTCACAGAGCCTCCCATGCAACTACCCAGCCACCCATATACGCATCGACTCACCCACCTACCCAACCAGTCAGCCATCCAGCCAAGTAGAGTCAGTCGGCCTGTGTCCCGGTGATAAGCACTCGGCTTTAATACAGGTAAGCAGAAGGAGCATCAAGCGAAAAGTCCTTGACAAACGCGACATAATTACCTGACCTCCTCTGGGAACTGTTCAATAATTAGAGAGGTCGTAAGACAGAGAGGCCACGGCTCTTGCGCATGCAGGGACACAGGAGGAGGAGGAGGAGGAGGAGGAGGAGGAAGAGGAGGAGGAGGAGGAGGGGTTGAAGGAGGAGGAGGAGGAGGAGGTATCAGAATTAGAGAACACAAAAGAGGATAGGGGCATGGAGGCTAAAGTAGAAGGAAGAGGAAGAAGACATGACGAGGAGGAGGAGGAAGAGAAAAGGGGCATGAGGATGGAAGGAGATTGGAAGAGGACGGGATGCCAGGAAGATGAAATGCGAAAGATACGGGAAGTTGGAGGAATTTGGAAGACTTAGAAGAGGAGGAGCAGAGAAGGGGGTAATTTGCAGCTGCCTAACCATATCAGAAACACACACACACACACACACCCTCCCGTGTGCTTCCTGATCCTAATAAATGACGCGCTGACCCACACCCCTCATCGTTGAAAATGTGGACGACACCACAAAGATATGTAAAAAATTGACAGACGCCCCTCCATGATAGATGTCTTTATGTCTTCTCTTCTGGATGTTTCACATGACATTGTATTAATCAATAAAGCTGAATGATAAAAACTCACATAATACTTCCTAAATTCTTTGATATACATGGGAAGTAGCCCCAAGTATGTGTAATAAATGATTCATAATGAATAAGAAAGTACGGAATGAACAAATTTTTTATAATGTCAGAATACGAATATTTAAAAAGCAAATGATACTGGTTAAAGGGAAATAAAGATTGGCACTCCACTACACTCCAACACCGATGATTCTAGTCCACATTCAGTCAATGAATAGGGGCATAAACCGGGGGAGCGTCGCCTCACCCACTTCACGACACTAAGCCCGGGGGTTAGTCCGGATAAGACGCCGTGCAGGCTCCCTCCCCATCCTGTGTAACTCTCGCCAGGACCCATCGACTTGCTCAAACCACGAAATCTGTGGGCGCCCATTTGGCCTCCTCCACTCGGGATTGTCTCTTACAGAAATAACCAGCGAGCAGGGTCGGCTTCTGGGCAGCGTGCCACATGTCCGTATAGCCGGAGTTGGAGCACACGGACTATGCAGGTATTAGGCGTCGAATCAGTCTAATGGGGTAATCACTGGTTTGACACAACTAATCCAGCGATATCCCGTGAATCTTCGTTGGCACTTATTAGCGAAGGCATCAATCCGCCTCTTCAAGTCACTACTCAGTGACCATGCCTGACAGCCATGGAGTAGGACATCATATACGTGTTCTGAGTGGGTTCACAACACCAGAGGATAGGACAGTTTGCGGAAGACTTTTTGACGAGACGTGCCGTTGTGCACTACACTACCAAGATATCAGTGACCTCGCCACACGGATGAACAGACGGTACCGTTTTACAAAGCTTCCCTTACCTAGTGTTGACGCTGAATGCTTTATTGCAAAAACTGGAGAACTCATTGATTCTCCGAAGAATGCCGCACAAGGTGATGGGCCATATTATTAAGCATTTCGTCGCCCAAGCACACACATTTGACAAGGCTTTCGTAGGAGTTGTGAACCTTTCCATAGGTAGTTTTTTTACCCTTCTTGGAGTCTGACCCTTCTTCTGTATACCATGAACCCAAAAAAACTCATTATAACCAGACTGTCTCTTTGGCCTTTCAAAACAGTTGATGTGAGGGGCATAAGCGTCTAATCGATGTGTCGTGACTATTCTTTGTAAAGGAGAATGACCCGTCGGTGTTTTGACATCGCGTTAGTAGAATTACACTTGTACCCGCGAGAATCATATAGTGTGTCCGACTTTGCGAGTTCCGAGACAACATCTACGGGAGTCACGATGTCGGAAAGCGTTGCGCTAGGAATGCTGTAAAGTAGAATTCAGTCAGCCGACCACGGACACTGCTGTCACCGAGAAGTCTACTACGATGTTGAGCTCGTCTTCAAGAAAAAGAGATAGTGGAGGAGGAGGTGTAAGGGTTGGCAAAAACAAGAAAGAACACGAAAGAGGTAGAAGTGGAGGGGAGAAAAAAAGAGGAGAGGAGAGAAAGTGGAGAAAAGGAAAAAGAATGAGGAAGAGAAAGAGGAGGAGGAGGAGACGGAGTGCGATGGAGAATGAGTGAGATATAACAAGGGAAATAAACAAAAGGCATACAAGGAAGAAGGAAGAAAACAAGAAGAAAACAGGAAGTAAATGAGATAAAAGAGGCCAAATAAAATAAGAGAAAAAGTAAGAGAAGAAAGAAAAACAAGGGAAAGAAAAACATGGGAGGGGAGGAAAGTGGCCGAGCAGAAAAGAGGAAACTCTATTTGATTCCGGGGCGGCAGTGATTTTGACAGCGGACGGACGGAATAGCAAAGGCACAGCTGAGAAAAATGTCAAGGTGTTTGGAAAAAAATTGCAATTACTACAAATATTGAAACTAAGAGAAAACAGAAATAATAGTTCCGAACGTTTTTTTTTTTAAATATTGGCGTATTTTTTTGTCTACGTAATTTGTAACTGAGGGGAATATTGAAACTAAGTAAAGAACACTTATGAAAATTATACTTTTCTGCCTTCAAACGAAAACATGAAATGGTCAGAATTCACGGAGAGTAATGCAGGATACAGTTTTATGGATAATGAAATTCACCGCTAGTAAAATATAGTGAAAGCATAATATTAATAAAAAATTTAAACAAGTGTTCCATTGCATAACATACGTGGAGAATATCAATATGATTTATAATAAATTGACTGAATTTCTTTACTAAAGGAAGCCGTTCGAGAAAAAAGCAACAACATCCCACCAAGCACTGCTCCTATTAAAGGAAGTATAGAATAGTAGCCGAATGAGACGTTAATTTCGGGTGAAGAGGTGTCTTGATACTCCTCTCTTGAGAAAGGTCGTCATTATGAAGGAGAAAATACGGACGATGAAAGGCTGTTCCGGAGTTTACCTGTGAAAAGGATGAGAGAATGAAGATGCTGGTTAACTCATGCCTAAGGGATTTAGACAGTATAGGGATGAGCTGGAGTAGAAAGTCGAGTGCAGCGGGGCTGAGACATGGGTGGAGGCTTGCAGTTAGAAAATTCAGAAGGGAAGTCAGCATGAAAGTTTCGATAGAAGATAGGAAGATGGACAACATTGTGGCGGAATTGCAGAGACAGAAGATTGCCAGAAAGAGGAAGGGAGTTGACCCTACCCTGTCTAAAAGGTCTGTGTTTTTGGAGCCTCTTAAAACATGAGATGCATACTGAATACGAGGGCGAAAAAGACCCTTGTATATTTAGAACATCTGTGGGGGGAAAGTAATTTGAGACGACGATACAGAACGTCTAACTTTGAGGAAGTAAATTTAGTAAGAGGAGAGATATGAGGTTTCTAGTTCAGAATTTGAGTTAAGGAGAAACCGAGGATGTTTAGTGTAGACAAGGGGACAGCTGAGTGCTATCGAAGAATAAGGGATAGGAATTTGGAAAATTGTGTCGAGTTGACAGGTGGAGAAATTGAGTTTTTGAGGCATCGAAGGATAACAAGTTCCTCCTTCCCCATTCAGAAATGATAGCAAGATCTAAAGTCAGGTGTCCTGCAGCCTCTAACCTAAAGTCTTGTAATTTCTGTTGAGAGGGTCTTCTGCCAAAAGATCCTGAGTAATGCACAGTAGCCATTAGCGTACGAGTGTATAGGACCGTTTGTTTTGAAAAGATCATTAATGAACAACACAGTGGGAGATAAGACAAAGCCCTATGGGACACAACTGTTGATAGCATTAAGGAAATGACAAGTGGCCGTCGCCCATAGCAGAGATAGATCGGTCGGAAAGGAAACTGAAGATAAAAGTACAGAGAGAGGGACAGAATCCGTAGGGTGTAATTTAGAAACCAAAGATTTGTGCCAGACTCTGTCAAATACTTTAGAGATGTCTAGGGCAATAACAAAAGTTCCACTGAAACGGCACAGTGGATAACCAGGAGTCAGTTAGGAAAGCAAGATCACCATAAAGCGCCCTTTGCGAAACATATACTAAGAATCAGAGAGAAGGTCAGGAGATGATAGATGCTTAAAAACATTTCTCTTAAGGATCGTTTCAAAAGCTTTAGAGAAACATGAAAGTAAAGCAGTAGGACGGTAGTTTATGGGATTGGAACGCTCACTCTTCTTAGGCAGAGGAAGGAAGGAAGGGTGGATGTAAAAAGTAAGAGACGAAAGATAGGGTGTCGGCACGAGAACAGTTTTTTTGGGGGACAACAGAAGGCACTCTAGGCATTAAGGGTTGTCTAAAAAGTGAACTGGGATCTGAAAACGAAGCTGAGCAGCCGTGGGTAGCTGGGTAGTTGAGTTGTTCCACAATAAGGGCAATATTGCACTGCCTAGAAGTTGCATTAGTAATCAACTCTTTAGTAATTTACCCTAAAGGCATGACTACCAAATAAAGCAAGATTAATAAACGTCATTAAGTAAAATAACTTAATGAAATTAGCAGCTGCTATTGGAATTCGCTTCGAGCCATGTAAGGAATATTCTGAAATGTTCGGTGAAAATACCGGCGTCCGGCTATACAAGGGCACTCAGCTTGCCCCCCGAGTCCAGTCAGCTGTGAGACGCGGTCGTGGTAACACTTCAGTTATTACTCAGTCTGCTGTCGAACGGAGCAAGCAACGTGGCCGTCTACATATTAACTCTGAATTACTACTGGGTACCTTAAGACGCCAACACTTCAGTCAACCTTAACTGAAACCCCTCTAAACATAAATATAACTTAAATCTCGTACCTTTAGGCCTATGGGGAGTGTTATTTAAGGTATTGCTTCGGAGCAAGGTCTTTGCACGTCACAGGTGAGTCGGTGTCTTTGATTTTGGCCATACCTGTGTGTTGCGAGATAATAGTTTTCGCAACACACAGGAAGGAAGGAAAGGTGGATGTAGAAAGTCAGAGACAAAAGGTTAGGTGTCAGTACGGGAGAACAGTTTTTAGGGACAAGAGAAGGCACTCTATCAGGTCCAAACGTCCTCTGAGGATCGAAGCCAGAGAGGGAATAGAGAACACAGTTCTCAGGAATTTCAATAACTAATGACAAATAAAACAATTTAAGTGATTATTTATATATATATATATATATATATATATATATATATATATATATATATATATATATATATATATATATATATATATATATATATATATATATATATATATATATATATATATATATATATATATATATATATATATATATATATATATATATATATATATATATATATATATATATATATATATATATATATTGTGGGGTTCTAGAAAGGTCTGGACTTCTTGAGATCTCGAAAAAATTCTCCGCAAAAAAAAATATAAAATAAAATATCTGAAAATTGAGTTCTCAGACTCAAAGTCCCTTCTCGTCTTTTATTATTTATGACCAGTCACATCTCTCATAGGACAAGCAAAGACCAGATGAACCTGCTCTTAAGTTTATTTAAAGCAACAAAGAAAACTCGCTGGAAAATAAGGAATAATTAATTCACTCCAGGCACACAGCAACCTAGCTATCTATCTTAAGACATCCTATGCAAATAGTGTATTTAACTGTAGGTGGGCGAAACACAAGCCACCTGATCTACCGCGAGGTCCGTTTCGCGCACTGGTCCACCTTCAATCCTCTTCTCGTACCTTACCTCCAAGGGCTTCTCTCGCCTGCAGTACACAGCCACACTGACTTGTGGATACTACAAGGCTGGAAAGACCATCACGACGAACACACGTGGCGCGGGAGGTTGGTGAGGGACGTCCTGTCGCGTTGGAGTCTGGGAGAAGATGGCTGCGGAAACGGCCAAACCGCCCGCCCTGCGACCGCCCGGCGGCTAAGATGCCAGCACTCGCCACAACTGACATCTCGTTTTCTGCATAACACTTACACTAAAACGCCCTAACGGCTATGGATTATTATTTATTAATAACCTAACACCATGCACTAGGTAATAGTGGGTCATGCATCCCACACATAGCTCAGCTTTGGCAGTAATAACGAATATGATTTGAAATAGGTGCTGTTTCCCGCCTGCCTGGTTTCCCGCCTTGGTGAGGGATTTAGTTCCCGCTCCCTCAATCAAAATGGCGGTCACTTCCGCGGTATTTTCCACGGCTATTCCTTGAATAATGAAATCATGACATATATATACATATATATTTATATATATATATATATATATATTTATATATATATATATATATATATATAAATATATATATATATATATATATATATATATATATATATATGTATATATATGTATATATATATATATATATATATATATATATATATATATATATATATATATATATATATATATATATATATATATATATATATATATATATATATATATATATATATATATATATATATATATATATATATATATATATATATTTTCCTTATAATTTGTTTAAGTCTTCACGGGTTGGACCCACATTCGCCGCGTGATGGACGACGCGGGTTCGAATCCCGCTACCACTCAGTTTCTCAGTCACCGCCGAGTGGCAAAACTACCACATGCTGTCCTGAAGACCACCCATCAACCCGGACTCTAGAGGAAGCCGTCCAAGCGAATCAAGAACGAGTTCCGGGGGGCAGCATGAGCCAATGCAAGATGGCGCCACTATAAAATCTCGCCTGCGCCAGAACGGGCTGGGCCGACCATCAGGCCCCACCTGGAAGAAGCCTTGGGCCGACCATCAGGCCCCCACCGGAAAGATGCCTACGGCGCAATAGGCAATAACGTAAAAAAAAAAAAAAAAAAAACACTGAGCATGAATATCCTTATTATTTTAGCAATTGACGGTCCGTCATTTTCAAAGCCGGTAAGGCAAGTTCATCGGCACAATGGGAACGCAGGGTTAAGAAGAACTTGACTTGCAGGCTTGACCTTTACACACTACGTAATATTTACGTAACGTATAACAGTGGTGTCGTAGAAGACGTGAGAGAGAGAGAGAGAGAGAGAGAGGTGGAAGAATCTTACCAATCGGTTTGCGCTGAAAAGATTTACAATTTGCGGACTGACTGACAGATTAATTGGCAGCTAAATGACAATGCTAAAAAAGAGGAGTTGTGTGGAAAATGTTGTATAAAATCACTCTTATTGAATTTTTCCAGCTTTCAGAGTCACAGCTACTTAAATTGTGACCTCTGATTTTTTTCCTAATATGAGATTGACCTTGATCTTAATAATATGATATTGAGGGGAGGCGAACAATGGATCAAAAGGATGAAGGTAAGAAAATATAATTAATGTAAGGCCAAAAGTATCAGCCAAAATAGAAACTTCTTTAAAGAAAAATAAGTAGAAAGAAAAAGAAGAGGAGAGAAAAAGAGATGAAGAAATCTGAGACTAAAAGGTTGAATGATGATTATGATGATGATGATGATGTTATTGTTGATGATGAGTTGGAGGAGGAAGAGGAGGACGAAGAAGGAGGAGGAAGAGGAGGAGGAAGAGGAGGAGGAGGAGGAGGAGGAGAGGGATATTCAGTTGGAAGATGGGGTCAGGAGGCGGAGGAGGAGATGAGGCAAGAGGATATGGAGATGAAAGTGGAGCGAGAGGAGGAGGAGGAGGAAGAGCAAACGAAAGAGGATAAGGAAGAGGATGAAGAGGAGGAGGAGGGGGTTAGGGATTTGGCCTTGAGTTATGCCCCAAATATGTAACCATGTGGGGTCACGGGTCGTTATGGGAATGGTGAGGGGTGAGGGGGGTGACAGGGTGGGGGGCGTTTGAATTTGGTGAGGGAGGTTAAAGGGGAGAGGGGAGGGAAAGAAATGAACAGATAGAGTGTACAGGTGAATTAGAGGAGGGAGACATAGAGCAATAGAGTGGGAAGAACAGTTTAAGGAGGGAAGGAAAGAACTGACAAAAGAAAACGGAGGAAAGTGGATCGATTGGAGGGTAAAGAAGGAGTGACTGGGGTAAAGAACCAGGGAATAGAAAGAAGAGAACGAGAGTTGTATATAAGTGGGATAACGAAGAGGGAAGAGGAAGAGATCGGAAAATGAACGAAATGAAAGATGTAAGTAGAGAGCGAGAGGGAAAGGGGAAAGCAAAACAAGGGGAACAAGAAGGCGAAACGAGACGAACGGAGGAAGGAGAGAAAATGAGAGGGAGGGGGAGGGAAAAGGACGGAGAGGAAAAAATGAAGGATGAAGAGGACTAAGTTTGCAGCCACACGCCAATCAGGGCATTGGTGTGTGTGTGTGTGTGTGTGTGTGTGTGTGTGTGTTCTTTAGTTTGAGTTTTTTTTTCATTTAACCTTACTGTGGGGTGCCTTTATTCTCTTCTGCCAACACACACACACACACACACACACACACACACACACACACACACACACACACACACACACACACACACTGACATATCTATTATCTACTTCATTTTACTTGTCTGCTCATATACTGACAATAAAACCATCATCAAAATTTGTTCCACACAGGCAACTTTTATATTTCCGAAGCGGAGTCCATTTTTCTCCTATTTCCTGTTTCCCTTTTGACCCCATTGCCTCTCTCCTCTCTTCCCTTATCAACCTAAGCTCGAAGACCGACCGATTACACAAGTCACCCCACGTTTTATCCTTTTTGCCGTTTTACTTTTTTCTATATTTTTTTTTCAATTCCTGGAGCTTAATACAAAATTCCGAAAAAAGTGTGTAAATTTCTCTCTCTCTCTCTCTCTCTCTCTCTCTCTCTCTCTCTCTCTCTCTCTCTCTCTCTCTCTCTCTCTCTCTCTCTCTCTCTCTCTCTCTCTCTCTCTCTCTCTCTCTCTCTCTCTCGAAAGTAATAGAAGAGAGAGAGAGAGAGAGAGAGATTTTCGATGAGAGCAATCAGAGAGTGAGAGAGAGAGTTTTAGAGAGAGAGAGAGAGAGAGAGAGAGAGAGAGAGAGAGAGAGAGAGAGAGAGAGAGAGAGAGAGAGAGAGAGAGAGAGAGAGAGAATAAACATATACCTGAATATTATAGCGAAATAACAGCTCCGTTATTTAACATCACTGAGTTCTGGGGGATCGATCCCGTACCTTCTGAGTAGAGGTCAGGGCAGCATACCAAGGCTGTGACGTCAGTATAGGCGGCATAAGTTTCCGCAGGCGGTGACCTTTTAGTTCATCGGTTGTGTAGTCAGCATGCTGCCCAGAAGGCACGGCTTCGATCCCCCGGCACTCATTGGTGTTCATTGCGGGAGTTTTTTACTGTGTTAATGCAGTTTCCTTAATGTATATATAATCCGTTATTCATCATTCTTTCATTATATTTTAATATTAATGTAACCCTCTTTGGCTGCAGTGTTTCTTAAATCAACAAGCACAAGGCCGGGCACACTAATACAATAATCCAATGTCTTGAAACATGAAGGAGTTGTGAGCATGTTTTGTCTTCATTCCTTGCTTTGAAACTCTTACTCTTCCATTATTCTATTGCGTAACTTAATTGAGTTCAGTTACTTTCTATTCATTTTAACTGTAGATTTGGATCCGATTTCAAAGTTTTTTGCTATTCTCATACTTTTGTTCCCCTTAAATGAATCTACCTCCTCACTGATAACATTTAAGTATTGTTAGTTCCTTTGTCATTCTGTTGGATGAAAAAGAGCCAAAGCACACAAATATTCATTATAGTTCACGTATATTTTGAACATATTTCCGTAACGGTAAAAGAGATGATTTGCATGTGTATTTTATTCCATTTTCATTCTACTGTAAAGCGTTAGAGCTACGAAAAAGACATGCTGATAGCCAGCGACAGCTGACTGCATTACTTTTAAAACACAGACATATTGAAATTGGTTATTTGCCATGTTTCCGGTGCTGGTCTTTACATCCAGCTTGGTATTTCATTTAACTGCAAAAATTAGTCAACGAAAACATATTGGCAGAGCAGTCATCGGCGAAAGTCCATTGGATACAAAAGAAAAATAATGAAAGACAACGCGAACTTGAATTAAATGAGGGTTCATTACGTCCACGGCTCCACATTTAAATGGTTTTCTATTTTACGTAAATATAAAGGTACAGAAGATATATCGTCAAGGCAGCCATTGCTGCACACAATGCATTTAAAAGATATAATAATAGACTAAGGAAGATTATTTGAAAGCAAATGTTCATTATTGGTTACAGAACAGAAGTGACCTCTCTGCTGGCCACGCCTGTTTGCTTTTGTTGGAGCAGCGATTGGCGGGCTTTTTTGATTTTATTGTTTGTTCCCCTTGAGTTGTTTCCTTTACCTGGTGACAGACTCTACTGACTACAAGTCCTTTTCTGGGTCAAAAGAGTGACACATGCACGGGTCTAATTATCAAAATGAGAAATCAGAGAGCGAGGTACGAATAAAATTGGGGAATCTTGACTCTGTGTTCCTGTAGTCCGGTTGCACCGTCAACAGTTTTTACAGCGAATCTTTGTGCCTTTGATGTGTCTGGGCTCACGAGGCCAAGGGTGTAATGAATGACCCCTGTATTGAGGAAGCGTTCAAAATGGAGAAGTTTCCGTTCAAATGTGATGAAGTGTGTGTTGCACTGTGAATACTTTTTTTTTTTTTTTTACCGTTATAGCATTTCCTTGCTTTTAGAAGAAAACGATAATGAAAGCTTGTCAAGAAAAAAAGGAAGAAAGAGAGGGAAGGGGAGGGAATGACAGAGCCGAAGAATGGAAAACCAAAGAATGCAAGAAAAAAACAAAAAACAAAAAACAAAGCCCTACAACGTTGAAGAAAAATCTGGTGCAGTCTGAATTTAACTGTCTAAATCTAAGTTTTGTGTCATTATTCCTCGTTCGTAAAGTGTCATAGATCATAAACAATTTTGATTTGTCCACATTCGTACCGGTCATGGTCAAAGGTCAAGGTCAAGACCATGCAAGGTACGTCTTTCCATGAGCTAAAATATGAACCAAGTCTGAAGTCTCTACGATGACGAGAACCGAAGTTATGACCAATCTGACGTCTTGTGCGGCCTTGACCTTGACCTTTGACAAAATATTAATGGGTTCTACTCTGGATGGACACGAAGCTTCCCTGAAAAATTGGTTGAGATATCCGTAAAAGTGTGCACAGGAGACTGTTAACGAACAAACAAATAAATAAATAAACATACTGACCGGACCGAAAATATGACCTCCTTTCATCTTCGTTGGCGGAGGTAATAATAATAATAATAATAATAATAATAATAATAATAATAATAATAATAATAATAATAATAATAATAATAATAATAATAATAATAATAATAATAATAATAATAATAATAATAATAATAATAATAATAATAATAATAATAATAATAATAATAATAATAATAATAATAATAATAATAATAATAATAATAATAATAATAATAATAATGATCAAATATTACACCTGTACACATGACTTATTTTTTTCCTTATTTTTTCCCCATTTTAGAGCCTTGGTTTCTTCGCTTCCTACCCTCCTCATACCTTTCTCACTTTTCTATTCCATTTCTCGTTCCCCATTTCCAGCCTCTTTATCTTCTTAAATCCTTTCTCGTTACTCTAGTTATGGACCTTAATAGCTTGGTATTCTCCTGTTTTGATTTTCTCATGAATAAAATGATCTAAGCCAGCACTTATATAAATGTCTGTCCTCTTTCGCCTCAATTTTCCTCCAGTGACGAGCCATCCTGGGCTGATATATAACTGAAACAATGGGGGAGCTAGGTTTAATATATATGGCATTCAAAGTTTAATTATACCTCCTGAATTGCAGCACCTATGTAAATACCTAGAAATTGCGTTGTCTCCCTTCACCTCTATTCCCTCCCAGTTACGTCCGGTGATTGAGTTTAAAATATTCCGAGAGAGAAAAGTTTGCAATAAAGTCTTGGTCTAGTAATACCATATGGGTGTAGTTTAACTTTTTTTTGTCTCATCATAATACGACCTAAAAGTTACTTCCCTCTACTCACTCTTTCACTACTAAATTCTTGTTCATTTTTATAGAGGCATTTCTGCATCTTGCTTTCTCTTAAAATGTCAGTCTCAATCGTTGTTAGTCTTTGTGTGTGTCTGTCTATATTTATATATGCCAGTAGCCACCTTGTCTCTGCCTCTTGTTCTTTCCTTCTCTGTCTGTCTGTTAATCTTTTAGTCTGTCTGTGTCTGTTTGCCCGTGTGTATCCTTTTGTGTACCTGTTTGTATGTCTGTCTGTATGTCTTTCTGTATCTGTCTGCCCATCGATGCCTGTCTGTCTCTCTCTCTCTCTCTCTCTCTCTCTCTCTCTCTCTCTCTCTCTCTCTCTCTCTCTCTCTCCAATTCATTCCCCGTACTTCCACTCTCCCTCCCCCTCCCCCTCTTCCTCCTACCCATACCCCTCCCCATTTTCCTCCTTCCTACTCCCCCTCCCCCTCCTCATCCCCTCCTCCACCTTGCCTGCCTGCCCCACACAAGGCGCAGCATACATAACACACGGCTATCACACACTTGAGCTTTACTAAGTATTCCTCGCAATCTGCACAAAAATATCGCCCCCGGGACACACACACATGATTACACTCTTTTTCATCACGCACTTTATCCTCCCTTCATTACAGACATGTGTGTTGGGGGGGGGAGGGGGCGGGGGAGCGTAAAAGAAAACGACCCATTCATTGCGTTTATTTCCTCGTCTGGTCTCGAAATTGTATTACTATATGTATTTTTCTTCCTTCTCCGTCCCGTCCCAGGTAAGAGTAATGCACGAGGGCTGGTAGTGGTGAGGGGGGAGGGCAGGAAGAGGAAGAACGGGCAGGTAAAATGTTGAGGTGCGTATGAACAGGTGGGAGGGAGCGAAGGAAGGGTTGGAGAGGAAAGAGTCAAGGATAGTGTTGGGGTGCTTGTGTTATGGCTAAAATAGGAGGGAATTCTACTCTTTTTTTGCACCTTCAATAAAATAGAGAGAAAGCGCGATGGAAGGAAGAAAGACTGAGATGGGATAGGCAGGGAGGAAAGGCGGAAAGGGAGGGAAAAAGAAAACGCGGGAAAGGGGAAAGGTAATGATGGGAAGAGAATAGAACGTATGGTAAGGGGGAGATTAATTAATGATGGGACGGGAAGGTGAGAGCGCAGGGAAGAAGAGAGAAGGTAAGGGAAGGGACCGAAAGGGAAGGAAAGGGGAGGGAAAGAAAGGGAAGGGAAGAGAAGCGAATGGAAGGAATGGGAAGGGAAGGGAAGGAAGGGAAGCGAAGGAAAGATAAGGGATGCGAAGGCAGGGGAAGGGAAGAGAACGGAAGGGAAGGGAAGGGAAGGGAAGGGTAGGGAAGAAAAGAGAAGGAAATGGAAGGGAAGGAAAGGGAGGGAAAGGAAGGGAAAACTGGGGAAGGGAAGGGAAGGGAAGGGAAAGGAAGGGTAGGGAAGAAAAGAGAAGGAAATGGAAGGGAAGGAAAGGGAGGGAAGGGAAGGGAAGGGAAGGGAAGGGAAGGGTAGGGAAGAAAAGAGAAGGAAATGGAAGGGAGGGAAGGGAAGGTAGGGAAGGAAAAGCAAACGAAAGGAAGCGTAGAGAAATAAAAGAAAACGTAAGAGAAAACAAAAAACGAGAGGGGAAAGAAAAGGAAACTAAAGGGGAAGGAAAGGACAGAAAAAGAATGGGAATGGAAACAAAACTAAGATAGGAAAAAAAAAGAAAGAAGAAAGCGATAGGAAAGGAAAGTGAAGGGATGGAAAAGGGCAAAACTAGGGAGGGGAAATGATAAACACACAAAAGATAATGGAGAAAGGCAGAAAGAATGCGCCATAAAAAGCACAATGAAGTGGAGAGAGGCAAGAGGGAAAAGACGTAGAAAGGAAGATACGAAGACAAGAAAAAGAAAACAAGGAAATGATAGAGAAAATATTGAGGGAAGAAGAAAAGAAATGCGGTTACGAGGCAAGTCGAGCGAGAGTGAGGGCACCATACTGCCTCCAAAGTGTATTATGGAGGAGGAGAAGAAGAAGTAGAAGGAAGAAGAGGAAGTTGAAGGCGAGGAGGCACAGGAGAAAAAGCAGGAACATGAAGAGGACGAGAAATAGAAGTAGGAGTAGGTCATGGAGAAGGATAATTAGAAGAGGGCTTAAAAGATGGTCAAGGAGAAGGTAAGAAGGTAAGAAGGTGAACGCGAGGAAGCGGAACAGAAGTAAAAGGAAGGACGAAAGCAAGAACACGAAGAGAAAAGAGGCAGAGGAGGAGGAAGAGGTCACGGACAGAATTAGAAGGGGGATTAAGAGGGGGGTCGAGGTCGAGTAGGGGACAAAGAAAAAGGAGGAGGAAGAGGGGGTCGAGTAGGAGGAGAATGTCAAGGCTGAAGAAGAGTGCCGTTGGGAAGACGAGCACATGGAGGAGGAGGAAGAAAGGAGATGAATAGAAGGGAGAGAAATCCGAAGACAGCAAAGGGAAGGAGAATAATCACTGATACCAAAATAGACAAAATGAAAAAAAAGTAATAAAGAACAAATAATGACAGACTGAGCGTTTCAAGACTGCCGGCGTCCACTGGAAAGGAAACAAGGATGAACCAGAGGAAGCAAGAGACAACGGAGGAAAAAGAAGATAAAATAATATACAATCGTGTAGAAAAGGACAAAACTGTATCACATGTCCCGAGGGGCCGATATGTTTGCCACCTTTACCTGTTCCTCGCCACACACCTGAACACATGAATAGTAGCCACTGTAACACCGAGAATGGTAAGAAAGACCACAGGGAACTTTGAGGCACCGAGCGGAGGCAAGGATAGAGCAAGCATTTTTAGGCAGTACAAGACGCATCCACGATTCCGACCGCCGACTACTGGATTCTCCCACGATCTCACCCCACACAGAACACGATGGAATTTATAATAGTGGTAAGGAGCCAGACCAGCAAATGATGACAGTAGCTCTGAAACAAAAGCATAAACTTGGACTCAACCAGTATCCTTAACTTGGAGCAGAGCCTCCTACGACTTGCACAGCTACTTGTCTTCTTCAACGTCAACCCAGGCAAACATTGAGAAACCGACAATAAAAATATGATACCAGGAAACGATGGGTGAAGTTCTAAGGCAAAGAGTAAACACAGAGACTCCGCAAACAACAAACGACAAAGATCCCCGCTATGTATCACTTCGGTTTTCCTCGCCTGAGGTCGTAGAGTTCCCCACTACCTTTGGCAACCTTTGTGTACTCATAGCTTGCTACGCGCGTGCCCTCCATCTCCCTCAGGCTCACTCGTAGAGGAGCAGTGTGTGGCAAATATTGGCCATGTTAGCTCTTCTCGTTGTTTCTGACTGACTTGACTTGTATGCTGTATTGATTTACAAGACATAAGGAAATGCATGGTACTAGGAATTTGTATGTCCGAATAATGGTTACGCGTGCAAATCTCATGGCTACTCTTCTGTGTTTCTGTTTTCTTTTGGCTTTTAGTTTAGAAGACGCATTCAGTTTTACATCGGAAGGAAAATGTAACAAGAACTCGTATGCATCAAGTGAGTAATGAAAGGCGTGCAAATTTAACCATCCTTTTTTAATTTTCTATATTTCTCTCTTCCTGGTCGTGTAGCTGAAAGAATGACGCAATAATTTTGTGCCAAAGAAACGAAACAACAAACACAATGAATCTTTGTTTTTATATTTTCTCTCTTCAAAAGTAATATTCTTATAGTACAGGCGATTTCGTTAAAGTCTAGGGCCAAATAGAGGTGTATAGGAATCGTTTCCTTAATTCTAATATTTATCAATTCTATCTTCTATGATGATGGATTTGAAACGAAAGTTGAGAGGCAGACGGCATAAAGTTTTAAAGCCCCGTCCAGACGAGGAGCAGTTGCCCGCCGTGCAAACACTGTTACCAGATGTCATACTGCTTCAACTGTTTTGATGGTGGGAGCGAAGATGACGTCAGAAGCGAGAATACTACGGGCAAATCATCCAAGGGCCCTTGCCCGTGGGCGAGGCAATGCCTGCTGGTGTGATGGTTGGTTTAAAGAGAGCATGGTGCCAGATACACGAGGTTAACTTGCGGAACTCCCTTGCAGTCAGTTTCAGATTTCCACTATACACGACGGGAGAACATGTCTGTCCCGTGTGGCAAAGAACAGGTGTGGTCAAGGGAAGCCACCGTGCAATTAATTGACCTATATAGACAGCATCCTTGCTTGTGGAACTGTTCGACTTGGTAACCCTGCTAAACAAGCGAGGAATAATTATACGATCAACGGGCAGTGCCCGGCGGGCAACTGCCCCTCGTTTGGACACGAGTTTGCCCGCCAGTCTGCCCGGTGAACGGAGTAGAGACTGTGGCACAGCAACATCTGGTAGCACTGTTTGTTGCCAGATCTGTTTCCTTCGTTTCTGTGCTTATGACGTCATCCCGCTGCTTAGTATGATATGGTAACAGTGTTTGCACGGCGGGCAACTGCCCCTCGTCTGGACGGGGCTCTTTAGTCATCAAGTTTGGAAGCAAATTACGTGGCCGTATAAATGTTTACGTTACGACCTAAGCGGTATATCCATACGTATATGTTTTCAAAGGAGGGAGGAGACCAATATCACATCAATTTTGGATTTAAGCAAGGGTAACGGGTTTTAATTCTTTGTTAAGGGAGGAAAACGATACACGTCCACCAAAGGCTTATAAATCAGTCCTGACCAAGCTTACTCCTTCCCCCCCCTGCGTCGTCCCCTCTCAGGCCTGCTACAGCGGCGACAAAAGAAAGTATAAAATATTCATGAGATTGGTCCGCCGGGGTTTGGGAGTTAATTAGATATGTATCGCGTGCAATTTGACGTTAAATGACTGGCCTCCCCTGCCATACATGCAATGAAAAATGGCAAACTTTATCACATTTTCGAAAAAGTTTTAATTTACTGTGAAGCGACCGGCGATGGACGTAAAAATGAGGCATGAACGAACACACGGACTCATTTTCAAACTCTGACACGCAAATGCAAATATAAAACATTGTTATCACCAAACGACTCAGCAAAAGTATTACGTGAGAAGAGGACGAATGGGAACATGTATTATATTCCAGACAACGTACGTTTTCCATAGAGAAATAAACATCACCAAACAATAGGAACAAGACTGTAAGGAAACCCGAGCATCAATTATATATGAGAGAAACGCAAGAAAAGAACACTAACTATAAAAAAATATTCTGGATGTCTCTCTTCTTATTTCTTGTATATTTTTTTTCTTCGTCACCCTGAAAAGCTCTTTTATTTCGTGGCGGGTCCCCGGGGCGCGGCAGATGCGGCCGAGCATATAAAGGAGTCCAGAGCGGCCCCGCGGGAAATATACGGCGCATAACAAATATTGGTGCGAGGCTCCGCGTGTGTGCTTACCCGCTGCCTGCGTCACTCCGTCCAGGGAAGAGCCGGCCAGCGCCACCTCCACCCCCTCCACCACCACCACCACCACCTCTACCTCCCCCCTCCCCCACCAGCACAACCCTTACGACCACTGCCATTCACCCTAGTCAAACCTCCTACAGCACCATCCTCAACAGTCCCAATCACCACGGCAACCACAACACTACAACCTCAACGACCATCGCGACCCTTACAACCATTGGTATTCACCCAGATCAAGCCTCCTACCACCACCCTCAATATTCCCAGTCACCGCAGAAACCACATTCACCATCAGCAGCATTACCACCTCGACCACCGTTACTGCTCCCCCAAATCAAACTCCTACCACCATCCAGTATTCCCAATCACCACAGCAGCCACAATCATCATTCTACCCAATACAACTTATCCTACCACCATCAAAATCCCTACCACCATTGCTACCCTTTCGACCACCAACGCCACTCCTTCCTCGCAACTACCACAACCACTTCCTTCACTGCCACATCCGCTGAGGTTTGTTTAGCCGTCTTCCTGAAGGTATTTTTAGCAGGTGGTATGGTAACTGGATGGATGTGCGTGTGTGTGTGTGTGTGTGTGTGTGTGTGTGTGTGGGTGGGTGGGGGGGCCAGGCGCAAGACAGAGAAGGTGTTCAATCTGGGTAGGGGCCAGCCATACCAAGGAGAAAGGTGGTTCATACTCCAAATCTTGGGTGGCTGCTACTCTTTCTATAGAGGGACTCGCATCTGTCACGAGAAGTGTGTTGAAAGTATGCAAGAAGGACTGATCGGATGCGACTACTGGAAAGGACGGCGGTAAAAAATGGGAGATAAATAGCGGCGACGGTGGATTTTTTTTATATACCTAACATACGACGGCCGGAAAATGACCATAATAAGTGAGCAAATTTTCATAGTGGTATTAGAAAACAATAACTTTTTGAATCCTTTGAGGTCCAAAGAGTGACAAGACTCATGAAAGATAATGCCTGTCAAGGAATTCCATACAGTGACTTTCTTAGGAAAAAACAAATAAATTACACAAATATCCAACACAACCGACAGAGTAAGGATTTTTTGCTTCTCTGGTTAAGAAAAATATATACACTCGAAGCATACTGTAATTAGGGTGCGGCCACACTGCACGCGGTTTGCTGGGAGGGTAGAGGGTAGCGGGACGCCTAGCGGGTCAGAGGCAAGAACAAACACATGTTATCCAATACGAGTGGCCATACAGGACGCGGGTAGCGGGTTCCCTCCAAGCTTACCCGCTACCCGCGTCCTGTATGGCCACTCATATTAGATAACATGCGTTTGTTCTTGCCTCTGACCCGCTAGGCGTCCCGCTACCCTCTACCCTCCCAGCAAACCGCGCGCAGTGTGGCCGCACCCTAAAGTATGTTAAACAAATATTATTAGGTAAACATTATGGAACATTAAATACTACAAGGCTGACCCGACCAAGCCAGCATCAAGGCGGCACAAACAGGGGCGCTGTCTTTGAAGACTTGGCATAGGAAGGAACAACAACGAGGCGCCTTTGACCGGAATGTTTATACACCGCCTCGACCATCGCGGGAACTGTCTTTTATATGTCGAGGGCCGCGCCACCGATACTACCACTGCCTCCCGCCCCGCGCCCCCTTCCTCCCTCCTCCACTTCCTTCCCCCGGGATGTTGTGAACTCCTTACTATGCCCTTGTGGCTCCCTTAAGGCGCCTCAGCCTCCCCCGGCGCCACTAACTACCTCAAGGGAAAAGATGAAAAAGATAAGGGGATCATGAAACCGCTAGGGCCGGGTGGCTGAGTGGAAGGAAAAACGCGAAATATTACGTAAACACAAACTTTCGCTAAGAGAACATTTTTTATGTAAACTGGAATATAAAAATAGAAAGACATTATATCACACACAAAAAACTTGCCAAACAAAATAACTTTTCTACACACCTTCTTCCCTTGCTATGTTTTGATCGCTATTTTCAAGCTCATTTATCTCTTGGAATTACTAACTGTGTGCCTCCAGTCCCCCGAGACCTTGCTGCTTCAAGGCACACCCCTTCGAGCGGTCCAGCACGCGCCGACGTCCGCAGGTCACGTCACGGCCTCGAAACGCTTCAGGCTCACATTCTAACAGTAGGATCACTTTTCTTCACCTGAGTCTCTTTACGTATATACGAATTTGCGTCGACCCGAATTTATGCAGTGGGGAATAGCGCCACAGCCGGTTGATGGCAAATTTAAGTTCAAGTGGCAGCCATGGTATACGATTTGTTTGGACCATCAAGCCCTCCGATGCTCCCATTGAACGAAGACGCTGAAGTTGGGGATGTACGAAGATCTGGAAGGCATGTCAATCATCGCCACTAACCGGTTAAAAGTGTCGGCTGCTTGTGGTTGGACTTGGGCATGTGTTTATGTTTGCGTGTGTGTGTTGGAGGGGGGGTGGGGGGGTCTGTGTGTGGGGGTGGTGGGTGGGGGGGGCGGGGGTCTGTGTGTGAGAGTGGGGGGAAGGTGTCTTTGTGTGAGTGTGTGTGGGGTCTGTGTGTGAGTGTGTGTGTGTGGGGGTCTGTGTGTGTGTGTGTGTGTGTGTGTGTGTGTGTGTGTGTGTGTGTATGTGTAAAACATTATATATTTAATCATAGGCAGACATGAACCCCCAAAGCATGTTTCCTGAGGCGCAGGATATAAATAAACGAAACAGCTCCAACACCAGACTAAAAACAAAGATGAAACAAAAGGGATATCATGTAACCCTCAGGGAAGGGCGATAACAAAGCTGTTCGGATGAGAGGAACAAAGAGGAAATAAGAGGGTCGATGTTGGCGTCCCAGGGGGTATATATCATGTATGACAGTCGGGAGCAGCACACGAGGCTGCAAAGAATACCAGACGTCGCCAAGGCAACGACAATGGTGGCGTCATGCGAGTCGTACCCTGGGGATGGAAAGAAATCCGCTCGAGAATTACATGGTGCAATTTTGCCTAAGAAGGAAAGAAAATAATATATAAGTATAATTTCCCTACCGAGTGAGATGATACAAGCTGGCTGCAGTGTCTTAGTACCACGCAAGATAACACATAATGAAGGGATATGAAATGGGAAGAAAAGGTAATGAAGAAAATTGTAAGCTAACATACACCACTTTTCACGAAAACCACAGCCATGTCCCATCTAGCATAAGTTATGTATAAAATCCTCCCTTCCTCCTGCAGAAATGAAACTACGACGAACGAATTGTGGGACCTGCAACTATTGTACTCTGACCAAATTGGCATAAACCATAATACACGGAAAATCCCGAAGAAAAATTACAGAAATAATAGCGAATAATATTCAAGGAAGACGTTACTTAAGTATTAATACCGCGTCGAGGAAACATACAAGGACTGTCTTGAATTACGAAAACACAGGAAAAAAAGAAATTCCACTATGACACACACACACACACACACACACACACACACACACACACACACACACACACACACACACACACACACACACACACACACACACACACACACACACACACACACACACACACACACACACACACACACACACACACACACACACACACACACACACACAACCACTGTACTCACTGCTATACAGGTGTCGTCACGTCCCTCCCAGCGGCCTTGCCTGAAAACATGAAGGAGAAAAGTTAGGATAAAGTTTCGAATTATTATTATTATTATTATTATTATTATTATTATTATTATTATTATTATTATTATTATTATTATTATTATTATTATTATCATCATCATTATATTTATTATTTTATGTTATCATTATAAAGTTAGTAGTATAAGTAGTAATTGTGGTGTTAGGTCAAGTTGTAAAAGTAGAAACGTTGATAACATAAAAAATAACAATTATACAATCAATAAAAAAAGATAATATAACGCTTTCAATTACAATAATCTCAAATCCCCAATCAAGACACAAAGAACACCACTAAACAACACATTAGCAAGATTCATTGAAATTCTATATAGGCAATTACGGAAGGAAGGGCCGGACAGAGAGAGATGAAGGAAGGGAGAGAGGGAGGGAGAGAGGGAGAACTAGCAGAAGGAAGGGAGAATGCGCTAACAAAGGAGAAATACAGAAAGAGCTCGGAAGATAAATGGTAAAGGAGGTGGAGGAGTCGGAGGAAAAGGAGGACTAGGAGGAGGGGAATGAGGAGGAGGAAGAGGAGAAAAAGGAGGAGGAGGAGAATGTGACAAGATAAAACAAGACATGCATCCACCCTTACCCTCCTGCCTCTCCACCCTTCATCCACCCTTCCTCCCTTCCGTCATCACATTGTAGTATCATTTAAGGCCTTTCTCACTTTTCCCCCTCCTCTCTTTATTTCATTCCCTTTCTCCAACCACTTATCCTACCCTTTTATTATTTTTCCCTCCTTTCCTACTGTACTCTATCCTAATTTTACTTCTTTCCTAATTTCCACCTTTCGTTTTTATTTCTCTTACAAGCACTTTTCTTTATCCTCCAGAACACAAACACACTTAAAACTAATCGACTTCTTTCTTCATTTTTCTCATTTTCATCCTTACTTCCTTCTCCCTTCTTCTTCCTCCCTCACCCCAAGCCGTTTAAATATTTGACTTTTCCCTTCGGTCTTTCGTTCCAGTTTTTCTTTTCTGTTCTCCTCCGTCATTCTTCCCTTTTTTTATCTCTTCCTTCCTCCACTCTGCCACTTCCACCACCTCCAAGATTTCACCCGAGCTTTACCTTTCTTCTTTCTCCTCCCTTTCTTTCTCCAACCTCAATCCCTCCATTTCTTCCGTCTCACCCTTTTCCTACAGTCCCTTTCCTCCTTGGCTAAGTCAGTCTCCACTTTTTTCTCGCTTAATTTTTGCCCCATTCCCTCCACATAGTTAACCTTCTGCTCTTCTGTCCATATTCCTTCTTCTTCCCCTCTTCTTTTACCCTTTTCTTCCTTCCTATCTACTCCAGCAACTTCCATCCAGCATTCTCTCAATTCCATTAACTTCACACACATAAGCTTTTGCCCTCTTTTTTTCATCCGTCTTTCTTAACTCCCTACTTCCCTCTTCTACCACTTTCCTCTACTCCTCTTACCACTCCACAAATCCCTTTCCTCCTCCCCTCTCTCTTTCTTCTCTTTTGTCTTCTTATCCTTCCTCCCCTCTTACATCACCTCTTCTTCCACTCCATTTTCCATTCTCTTTCCTTATCTTCCTACTTCCTCTCCTTCCCTATCCTTCACCCCACTCCCTGACACCCCACCAACCCTCACCTTCCCTCTTTCTTTCCTTCCTTTCTTCTTATCCTTTCTTCCCTCTTTCATCATCATTTTTCGACCTTTTTCTTCTTATTTTCCCACTTCTTTTCTTCCACCACCCTTCTCACCCCCCTCTACCTCCCCACCAACCTTCCTTCTCCCTCTTTCTTTTCTTTTTTTCTGTCTTCTTATCCTTTCTCCCCTCTTCCATCATCCTTTTTATCTCATCCATCTTTCGATCCATTTTCTTATCTCCCTACTTCCTTTCTTCCACCATCCTTCTCTCCCTTCCATAACATCCCCGCTAATCCTCCTCCTTCTGTTTCTTTCTTTCCTTCCTTCTGTTTTCTTATCCTTCCTTCACTCTTCCATCACTCTTCTATCCTTTCCATTTCTCGATCTTTTTTTCTTACCTTCCTTCTTCCTTTCTTCAACCCCTTCTCACCTCCTCTTCCCTCTTTCTTTCCTTCCTTCTGCCTTCTTATCCTTCTCTCCCCTCCATTCCACCCTATCAACCCTCCTCCCTCAACTCTATGCCCCTGACTGAGCCCTATTCCTCCTCCACTCTCTCCTCCTCGTCCTCCTCCACCCTCCGCCTAACTTATCTCTCCCAGTCTGAGTTTATCTTCAGCGGCACATTTTCTTTATTTTCTCTACGAGGGCAAAGCGCCGCGACCTGCAAAGTGCCTCACACATTTTTCAAACCTTAATTCCCGGGAAAGTGTTTGATGCCGACTCTGTTTGGCGCGCGACTCAGAAAACAGACAACGAGCGACAGAACGAGTTGAAAGTGTGTGTGTGTGTGTGTGTGTGTGTGTGTGTGTGTGTGTGTGTGTGTGTGTGTGTGTGTGTGTGTGTGTGTTATTCGTTTATATATTTTTAAGGCACTAGAGCAAGAGTAGAAAGAAAGGCATAAAAGCAAAGGGGTTCAGTTAATTTGCTTCAATTTAAGACTGAAGGAAAGGAAGGTTGTTTACGTTACTATTTTTGAGGCTGCAGTGTAGGGAAAATGAATTGGAGAAAATATACAAAGTGTTGAAATGACGGTAAAGGGAGTTGAAAAAAAGTTATAAGTGGATGGGAGATTTATATTCCGACGGCTTGAGGTTTTATTGTAAATTTCTGGCGAGTTTAAAATATATAACAAGTAAGACGATAAAAAAGAAGGAATTGATTTTTTAGTTTTTATTGTGTTTTAATGTGTTTAAGTGCTAGAAAAAAAATTAAACAAATAACCGAATATACGTATAAGATGATGCCATTTTCAGTGGGGAGATATAACAAATTAAAATGCATGTTCTTTCATAATAGTTTCGGGTTTCCAGTAATGCTTCGAGTCTTTCAGCAAATATAATAAATTTGAAGTAACAGAATATACGAGTTAACTGATTTCCATTTCAGTGAAGGGGGACAAATAGAGAGAATATATGAGGGATGGTTATTTCCTTGCTGATGTTAGATATTTTTATAGTTACCAGTCAGGCTTAATATGCGTCTAGGATAATTTAGATGAAATAATACGGTATGCGACACGATATAGATTTTGAACGAGGGCAAGGTGAATGGCGAAATACGTGCGGATAGGCTGTTTATTTAGAATTATTTTACATATTATAAGTTTGTTTGAGTGTTTAGGTGACGCGATAGACTAAAAATACAACACTCTCTCTCTCTCTCTCTCTCTCTCTCTCTCTCTCTCTCTCTCTCTCTCTCTCTCTCTCTCTCTCTCTCTCTCTCTCTCTCTCTCTCTCTCTCTCTCTCTCTCTCTCTCTCTCTCTCTCTCTCTCTCTCTCTCTCTCTCTCTCTCTCTCTCTCTCTCTCTCTCCGCTTGTGAGAACGAATGGAAATTGCTTCAAAATGACTGTGTGACCTTCGCTATTTGGCCTGTACAGAATAATTTCCTCACTTCATTTCGAGGGAGTGCGGGAAAGATATTGCCTGCAGGAGGAGGAGGAGGAGGAGGAGGAGGAGGAGGAGGCAGAGGAGAGGGAGGAGATGGAGGATGAGGAGGAGATAGAGGATGATGAGGAGGAGGAGATGGAGGTGGAGGAGATGGAGGGTGAGGAAGAGGAGGAGGAGAAGGAGAAGGAGAAGGAGGAGGAGGAGGAGGAGGAGATGGAGGAGAAGGAGATGTAGGTGGAGGAGAGGAGGAGGACGACGAGGACGACGACGAGTAGGACGAGAAAGACGAAAAGCAGGAATATGAAGAGAAGGAGAAAGGAGAGGAGGACAAGGAGGAGGAGGATTTAAAAGAGCAACAGGAGGTGAGAGGCAAGCACGCACGAACCCAACAGCCTTTCCATCAGGTTTCATTTCTTTACCTCGCGTCAAAATGAAAACAAATAAAACAGGACATGCAGAGTGAGATTTAGATGAGCACTTTTCAGCTGAATATTTACGAACTCTTACAAAACCCACAAGCCAATGAACGCCGCGCCGAAGAGGTGTTAAGGGAGGACTGCGGATGAAAGCCAATGAAAAAAACCACACGAGTACATTCAATCCTTCATTTATGTATTCGTTATGGATAATAAAGAGAGACAGGAGTGAATAAACGCAAAAAATATGGTATACGAGAGAGAGAGAGAGAGAGAGAGAGAGAGAGAGAGAGAGAGAGAGAGAGAGATTCTAAATTGCATTATTCACCCGGCACACAATCTCGCCAGGTGTCTATGTGATGCAAGGCACTTTACATAACATGAGCCCTGAAGGGTGACTACACACACACACACACACACACACACACACACACACACACACAGTCACAATTGAAGCATTTAATCGTTTCCTTGTCTCACACAAACTTCCTTTATATTTTTTCTCTCTTCATCTTTTCCTCCTTTCTACTTTCCTCTTTTTTCTTCCTTCCTTTCTTCCTTTTGCTCCTTCATTTCTTCCTCTTTACAATCCGCTGCTATGTGATTCATGAGAACAAAGAGAAGAGGTAATGGATGAGACGTAAAGGATGGAAAGGACAGGTAAGTAAACTTGAAAAAGACGAAAATGAGAAGTGACACAAAAATGGGGATATAGATGGATAGATATAATTAGATAGATTTTTTTTTTTTTTTTTACAGCAAAGGAGACAGTTCAAGGGCACACAAAAAGCAAACATTAATAAAAAAAAAAAAGCCCGCTACTCACTGCTCCTAAAAAGAATCCAAAGAGGTGGCCGAAAGATAGGTCAGTTTCGGGAGGAGAGGTGTCCTGATACCCTCCTCTTGAAAGAGTTTAAGTCGTAGGCAGGAGGAAATACAGATGAAGGAAGAGTGTTCCAGAGTTTACCAGCGTGAGGGATGAAAGAGTGAAGATGCTGGTTAACTCTTGCATAAGGGGTTTGGACAGTATAGGGATGAGCATGAGTAGAAAGTCGAGTGCAGCGGGGCCGCGGGAGGGGGGGAGGCATGCAGTTAGCAAGTTCAGAAGAGCAGTCAGCGTGGAAATATCGATAGAAGATAGAAAGAGAGGCAACATTGCGGCGGAATTTAAGAGGTAGAAGACTATCAGTATGAGGAGGAGAGCTGATGAGACGAAGAGCCTTAGCCTCCACTCTGTCCAGAAGAGCTGTGTGAGTGGAGCCCCCCCACACATAAGATGCATACTCCATACGAGGGCGGACAAGGCCCCTGTATATGGACAGCAACTGTGCAGGGGAGAAGAACTGGCGGAGACGGTACAGAACGCCCAGATACAGAGAAACGTATCATGAATCTCTCTCTCTCTCTCTCTCTCTCTCTCTCTCTCTCTCTCTCTCTCTCTCTCTCTCTCTCCGGGGAGTATCAAGGGGTGGTCACGCTGATATATTTGGCGACACACACACGTCCTGTTATATCACGCGACACTTCGGCCACCAGAGGGAATGTCGCACGGCCAACCATGATTTACATATAGATAGTGCGGGGAACTGGCCTCAGCCCCCCCCCCTCCCTCCCTCCCTCCACTGCCTACCTAACAGACCTCCTTACTTCCTCCTTCACACCGATCCGTCCATTCCCTAACCTTCTGCATCCCTTTCAGCTTGATTGTTCACCATGATTCACTGTCCATCTCTAGTTTGCTCACTATATCACTACCCAGCATCCTGTTTTCTTGTATACCTCCATCCTCTCACTCCTTCCTACTTACCTCTTTCCATGCTTGCCTCCTTGCCTTTGTCTCTCCCTCTTTTCCTCAATCCCTCTCTTCTTCCTCCCTCTATCTATCTGTCTCACATTACTAAGGCAAGTGATATCTGCATGTGTGTGTTATGTGTGTGTGTGTGTGTGTGTGTGTGTGTGTGAGAGAGAGAGAGAGAGAGAGAGAGAGAGAGAGAGAGAGAGAGAGAGAGAGAGAGAGAGAGAGAGAGAGAGAGAGAGAGAGAGAGAGAGAGAGAGAGAGAGAGAGAGAGAGAGAGAGAGATTATCCATATACTGTTTGTCAATCATCAGTCTCCTCCTGTATCTTCTCTCTTTGTTTATTTATGTCATTCTCCCTCCCTAACTATTTATCTTTCTCTCGCTCTCAAAATGTACTTTCTCCAATTTTCTTATTTTTTTTAACATTTTCCACATTTTCCTTTTTTTCAGTCTTCTTGGCGCCATTATATAAACTTCTTCCTTCTTTATAGTTTGATCACTCGCATCCTCCATCCATCTTCTTCCTTAAACTTTAATCACGTCGAGCAATTTTCTCCTGCATCGCCTTGCTGAATTTTCTCACTATTATTCCTGCCCAGTTATCTTCTTTCGCGCCGGCATCCTCTTCTTCTGCTTCTTCTTTATTCATGTTATTCAGATACGGCCATTTCTTCCTCACTTTACTTCTCCGTCTTTCATATTTCTTTAACACCTTACATTGCGCCTCCTCCTGTTGTCTTTTTTTCTCTTCCTCCTCCAACCCCCCTTTCTTCCTACTTCCTATCTTCCATCTAAACATATTATCCTCCTTTTGCCTGTTTTTATTTTTATTTTCTGATCCTCCTTATCTTTTCCTTCCTCTGCTTTTCCTGTCTTCTTGTGTTCTTCTTTTTCTTAACTTCTCATTTTTTTCCTCCTCTTCCTGCCTTTTGTTACAATTTCTCTTCCAACTCCTCTTCCTGCAGCACCCCCGTCTCCTCCTTCTATTGCTCTTCCTCTTCCTCCTCCTCCTCCTCCTCTTTCATCTTTACATTATATTTACATCTTATACGTCCTTGTTAAGCGCGTCGGGGAAAAGCGTGTCATATGGCGCCGTCCAATCTTATAAAGATTAAAAACTGCTCAAAACTGGGACGAGAAAAGTGTCCAGCGAAATATTCCTTCACTGGTGTCCTTAACCCGGTAGCAGTGACGGGCCAAATTTGTGCCATGATATCAACCTCCCAAAATAGATGATACATAATCTGATCACAAATGCTTTGATATATATTATGACATGGTTTGTGTGAGGGGTGATTTTTTCTCATTTTTCTCGCTTGGAGGGACCATTAAGAAACATGATCCCCTCTGTTACCGGGTTTTAAACGGTGGTGGTGGTGGTGGTGGCGGCGGTGGTGGTGGTGGTGGTGGTGGATGGTTGGTTGTTAATATTGCCTCTTTTGAGGTAAAGAGCCTGTCAGTGAAGAGCAGTAAATCATGGGAACTCAGCGCGGTGGAGGATAATTTTTGCAGAGGGCAAGAAGTGACTCAGTCCTTGACGAGGCGACGACTGCTGCAGCTTTTTCTGTATCTGATGCATTTTGGTCTTGAGGGTAATTGCGGAGATGCTGCGTGACTGGGCATCGGAGCAGATAGTGGAGAAGAGGTTCATGGTCCTCCTCAAGACAGCGCTCACAAGGTTCAGGGCGGTCATAAATTTGTGATGCACACAGAAATCCGAGCCGCAGCCTGTGTAGGTGGTGGACAAGGTGCGGTGCTGTCCTGGGAGGGAGGACTAAAGGCTCTTGTTTGGTGGCTGTTGTGTAGTAAGTGGCGGAACGAGAGCATGTGGCAACGTGATCCCTCAAGTCAAGTGAGATGGACCGAAGGGCTGCTGCACTGACCTGAGATTTTATCTGAGCCAGACTGAGATGAGTGGTGATATCTGGATCTGTGCGCTGCGTTGCACTACGAGCGGCACTATCAGCCCTCTCGTTGCCTAAGATGCCCACATGGCCAGGCACCCAGTGTAACTTGATAGTGTTGTTCGCCATGTTGAGTGTGTGCATCTCTTTTTGGATGGAGGTAAGGAGATGCACGTTAACTGCAAAGTTTGTTTGTCTGAGTGCTTTCAAGGCAGAGAGTGAGTCGCTGTGCAGCACAATAGTGGTGTCATGTGTGTTGTTGGCGTGCCGAAGGGCTTGGTGAATTGCTATGAGCTCAGCCTGGAAGATGGACGTGCCCGTGCTGAGCCTGAAGGCATGCGTTTGGCTGCCGCACACAAACGCAGCTCCAGCAGCACCCTTCTCATCTACTGAACCATCAGTGTAATAGTGTAAGGAGTGAGAGGTGGAGAGGCTAGCAGTCTGCTCAAGGCTTTCTTGGTGGAAAAGGACAGCGAGTGCTGCCCTTGGGCGACGGCTGCGTGGCAGGATGATCTCACAAAGTGGAGGGGCCCAAGGAGGGGGTGGCGAATAGGTTGGGTTGGGGAGGTCTGGGCCTCCTCTGACGGCATCACTAATGCCGAGGTGACGGGCAGCGTTGACTATGGCGTGGATCCAGCTACGTGAAGCAGAGTTGGGGGGCTGCTGGAAGGCTTGTTGTATCTGTGTTGTGACAGGCTCGGTAGGGTGTCTGCGGATGAGCTGGGCGGCTGTCACGGAGGTCCTTGCCTTAATACGACGGTGGAGTGATGGAAGGCCACACTCTGCTCTAAGGGTGGAGAGCTGCGTCCATCTTGGGGCTCGGAGGATGATGCGCATGGCCTCATTTTGTAGCACTTCGAGCGAGGAGACAAGGGAGTTGGGGAGCCGTGGTAGGCACGGGGCACAATAGTCAACAAGCGAGCGGATGGTAGCAATATAAAATGTTCTTTTGATTTTGGAAGATGCGCCCTTTCCTTAGCAGGATATCGTTCTAAAAATTCTGATGCGGGCAGTGGCACGTTCCCTCAAGTACCTGACGTGGAGTCTAAAGCTGAGGGAACGATCTAGCCAGACTCCCAGGTACTGGTATGTGGTAACTGATTCTATGGCAGTGTTATCCAAGAACAGTGGCCTCGGAAGGGGGAACCAAAGTCATGCTACTTTTGCTGATCAGAATTTATCTTGAGGCCAAGTTCGGTGCAGCGGCGATGTAGAAGGGTAAGGGCGGTTGACGCGAGGTCGTAGCAGTGATGGCGAGGGATAACCAGGGCGAGATCATCTGGTGGTGGTGGATTATTTTTTTATTTTTTTATTTATTTATTTATTTTTTTTACACGCCGGTATGCTATTACACTGGGGCCTGATGGTCGGCCCGAGCCCGTCATGGATCAGGCAATTGTTTATAGTGGCGCCATTATTATTGGCTCATGCTGCCCCCCGGAGCTCATTCTTGATTTCACTTGTGCTGTACAGCTTCTTCTAGAGTCCGGGTTGATAGGTGGTCTTCAGGACAGCATGTGGGTAGTCTTAGGCCACTCGGCGGTGACAAAAATCTCAGGTGGTTAGCGGCGGATTCGAACCCACATCATGGACAGCGCGGCGGAATGCGGGGCCGGCACGCTAACCACTCAGCCACCGCCTCCCCAAATTGCTATGGTATCTATAGTTACTGGGGTATGAGAGAGAGAGAGAGA
Source organism: Eriocheir sinensis (assembly GCF_024679095.1). Lineage (NCBI taxonomy): Eukaryota > Metazoa > Arthropoda > Malacostraca > Decapoda > Varunidae > Eriocheir > Eriocheir sinensis. The sequence continues at coordinate 3,300,045 of NC_066573.1, forward strand.
GAGAGAGAGAGAGAGAGAGAGACGTTCAATGATTATATTGCTGAAAACATACGAAAAATAATCACTCCACTACGGCCCCGGTACTGCTTAATAATCCCCTTCATCAACACTACCCTTATGAATGCTAAGTAAAAATTGTAGGGTTACGGAAACGTGGAGATAACGAAAATCAAACAAACAATAAAAAAACAGTTCTAATGTTACATCTGAAGACGCATCACAGTGTATATATCTTTCAAATAGTTTTTCCCGATCTCCAACCTGTCGATAGCAAATGAAAATTATTTTTCCCTAACACCCTTGTTGTCTCACGTAAGCTAACATTAGCTTGGATTTAACTTGAATTTCCAGCCGTTTTCCTGGCAGGAGTAATGCCAGTCAACGAATTCGAAGAGGAGAGGACCAAAAAAGGTTCCTTACTATTGGCAGCCCTGGACCATGTGTCTAAGATGCGACATTTTACTCATAAAAGCAACGTAAAAAATGAAAAAAATACAAAAATAGTAAGTGAAAAGAAAATGTGTGCCCAATATGGCCTCAATAAAAGACGGGGAGCAGCTTTTCTCCATACGGAAAAAAATAATACCTTGATATTTTGTTTCGAATATTTTCTTCGCTTTACTTAAAATGTTGACCCATGTTTGAAGTTTTCTAATATTTTTTGACCAGAAAACAGTGATAAGTCAAGGAGAGGGAAAGAGATGGAGAGATAAATAGTTCGATAGATAGAGTGAGGCAGCGAGAGAGAAACAAGACAACACCACATTTTCAACAGTAAGAGCAACGGAAATACTGAGAATACTGATAATATAAATAATGATAACAGAAATGACATTAATAATAATAATAATAATGCTACTACTACTACTACTACTACTACTACAACTACTGCTAATAATAATAATAATAATAATAATAATAATAATAATAATAATAATAATAATAATAATAATAATAATAATAATAATAATAATAATAATAATAATAATAATAATAATAATAATAATAATAATAATAATAATAATAATAACAATAACAATAATAATAATAATAATAATAATAATAATAATAATAATAATAATAATAATAATAATAATAATAACAATAACAATAACAATAATAACAATAAATAATGATAACAGAAAAAAAGAAAAAAAAGAAAATATGAAGCAAAAGGAGAAGCAAAAAGGAAGTTTAAAAAAAAAAGAAGAAGAAACCACCAATTTTAGATCCCTACGATGCACACGAGGCAAACACAAACAGGGCGCGGAGATTCTTGTTATCGCGGGAGCAAAACACTTCATTCCCTTTTTCCTCGCCAAACAACCGTTCCCTGCCGCCCGTCCTCTCCCTCCTGATGATGAGGTCAACGCGGCTCAAGAGTCCGACCTAGGAATTAAAGACTTTTGATTACCCTGCCAGATGATGATGATGATGACGATGATGATGACGAACAAACACAAGTAAGGGGAAGACGCAGATGCAGAAGAAAAATAGGAGGAGGAGGAAGAAGAAATGGAGGAAACGAAGGATGATGATGATGAGAAACAGGAACAAGGAGAAAAAGGAAGATCCAAAAGGTAATAGGTGAAGGAGGAGGAGGAGGAGGAAGAAAGAAAGGAGGATGAGAAGGATGATGATGCCAAACAAAAACAAGTAAGGGGAAAAGAAAATGCAGCTAGAAGAAAGATAATAGGCGAAGGCGAAGGAGGAAGAAGAGGAAGAAGAAAACGAAGACAAGGGTTATGATGAGACGAAAACAAGTAAGTGAAAAAGCAGATGGAGAAGAGATATAAAAGGTAAAGGAGGAGGAGGAGGAGGAGGAGGAGGAGAAGGAAGAGGAGCCGGAGGTGGAAGGAGAAGAAAAAAATGAAGGAAGAGAACGATGTGGATGACAAACCAAAACAAGTAAGGAAAAACGGCAGAAGCAGGAAAAGGCTAGAAAGCGGAGGAGGAGGAGGAGGAGGAGGAGGAGGAGGAGGAGGAGGAGGAGGAGGAGGAGGAGGAAACATGGAAACATGGAAACGCAGGCAACAGAAAGCCTATTGGGTCATTACGAGGTTGCCCGCTTTGGTGATTTAATCTGCTCGACAGCCTGGGGCCTGGGGAGCAGATGAAAGCACCTCGACATTGAGGAGCAGATGAAAGCACCTCGATATTGAGGAGCAGATGAAAGCAACTCAATATTCAGTTTACTCCCGACGCAGCGAAGTGACGGTCGATTCTATATTTGAAGGAGTTGATAGTATTCGCATTTACTACTTCTGAAGGAAGATTGTTCCAGTGACGGATGACTCGGTTTGAAAAGAAACTCCTTCCGATGTCTGTGTTACATCGACTAGACTGAATGGGTAAACCGTTATTTCTAGTTCTTAGGTTGGTTTGCAATTCAAAGAAATTGGAGTAATCGACGTTATTGAATTTTTTCAGATACTTGAAGACTTGAATCATATCTCCTCGTAGGCGTCTTTTCTCTAATGTAAAGAGATTGAGTCGCTTGAGTCGTTCCTCGTACGGTTGAGCCCTTAAGGTTGGTATCATTTTCGTGGCGCGTCGCTGAATCCTTTCCAGTAAATCAATGTCCTTTCTGTAATTAGGAGACCAGAACTGTACTGCATACTCGAGGTGCGGTCTTACCATGGAATTATACAAGGATAGCATCACGTCTGGCGTTTTACACTCGAAGTTCCTCGCTATGAACCCGAGCATAGTGTTGGCTTTGTTGTATGCTTTTTTAGTGATTCGCGTGTTTCAGGTCACTACTGATAGTGACTCCAAGATCCTTTTCCTCCTGCATCGCTTGCAGAGGTCTCCCATTCATGATGTATGTGTGGTTACTATTTCTGGACCCAATGTGCATGACTTTGCATTTGTCAACATTAAAGGACATTTGCCATTTTTCCGACCATTCGATAAGGTGATTGAGGTCTTTCTGAATGATTTCGCAGTCGGTCCTTGTGAGGGCCTTTCCCCCCACCTTAGAGTCATCAGCAAATTTCGATATTGTGGATTTCAGTCCTGATTCGAGGTCGTTGATATATATGATGAAGAGAATGGGTCCCAGCACTGACCCTTGAGGCACTCCACTAGTGACTGGAAGCCAATCGGAAGGCTGTCCGTTGAGTAGTACTCGTTGTTTTCTGTCGGTGAGCCAATCTCTTATCCACGCGATCAGACTGGCTCCAATGCCCGCCGAGTGCAGTTTCTTAAGGAGTCGCTCGTGCGGTACCTTGTCGAAGGCTTTCTGAAAGTCCAGGTATATAACATCACTGGAGATGTGGGCATCCCAGTTCTTATATATACCTTGGAAGAAGTCTAATAAATTCGTTAGGCAGGAGCGCTTGTTTCTGAAGCCATGCTGGGTGTCGGAGATTACATTATTGTCTTCTAGAAACTTAACAAGTTTGTCTCTAATAATCTTTTCGAGTATTTTTCCTGCCACTGATGTCAAACTTATGGGCCTTTAGTTTCATGCAACGCTTTTGTCTCCTTTTTTGAAAATTGGTGTTACGTTTGCCATCTTCCAGTCTTCCGGGACCTTTTTCAATTGAACAGACTGGTTGAATATGTTAGTGAGTGGCTGAAGTATTTGTTGTTTAAGCTCTTTTAATAACCGCGGGGACAAACCGTCAGGTCCTGTTGACTTGTTCGTGTCGAGTTTATCCAAATACTCTTTCACTTCTTGGTCGCATATTGAGTCAATTTTCAGGGGCGTGATTCCCCTCGGCGGGTCAGGGTTCTCGGGCATGGTTTCGATGTTCTCGACTGTGAATACGGATGCGAAGTTACTGTTGAGGATTCTGGCCATCTGTTTACTGTCCTGAGTTGCAGCTCCAGTCTCGTCTGTCAGGGGACCAATATTGGATTTTACTTTCTTTTTCGATCTGATGTATGTTAAGATTTTTTTTGAGTTTGTCTTGATGTCACGCGCTATTTGTTTTTCGTAGTTGCGTTTACTACTCCGAATAAGGGTGCGACAAGCTCTGAGGCTGTTGTGGTACTGAGTACGGGCTTCGGCCGTGTCATTCTCTTTCATTAGGTTATAATTCCTTTTTTTTAAGTTTACCGCCCTTATTATTTCTCTGGTCATCCACGGTGGATCTACGGCACCATTTACTCGCCTGGGTTTCGTCGGCACTGTAGCCTTTTCTACTCCCAAAAGCTTATCTTTGAAGTTGTTCCACACGTTGTCGATTGTATTGTCGGTTAGGTGAAGTTGGTCCCAGGTCGCAGAGGGAAGCAGCTCACGGGCTAGGTTGAAATTTTCTTTTTTGTAGTATGGTATCACTGACGGATTGTCTACGAGTTAGTGACTTATGTTGACATTGAAACGGATTAAGTGGTGATCGCAACCGTTAATTTTTTCACCAACTTCACAGTCGCGAATGAGGTCGGGGTCGCTTACTAATACCAGATCCAGCAGATTGTTTTCTCTTGTTGGTTGAGTTACAACTTGAGTGAGGAACGAATCCTCCACCATTTCTATAAGCCTGTTACCCTCTTGATCTCCAGTCAATTGTCCCCAGTCAATGTTAGGGCAATTAAAGTCCCCAATTATTATTGCTTCTTTACTTTGTGTTAAAGAGTGAAGCTCTTCGTACAGGGCAGTGTCATCGGCTGCCTGTTGTTTTGGAGGCCTGTATACGGTCGCAAGTGTTAGTTTCTTATTATTCGCAGTTATTTCCACATAGACGGAGTCGTAATTCTCTGCGTCCTGTTTGTCTATTTTTATGGCAGGTAGCGTACTTTTTACGTAGCAAATTACTCCTCCTCCTTTCTTGTGCATTCGATTTTTTTGGAAGCTTTCGTACCCGGGAAATGACAGTTCAGATACTAAATGTGCAGAGTTGGCCCAAGTCTCTGTGATGGCTACCACATCTGGTTTCTCAGTTGCAATATACGCCCTAATTTCGTCCTTTTGTGTAATAGACTGCGTGCATTTGTGTACAAAATGGAAATGTGACTACTGGTTTGGCCGCGTCGTGTTGAATGAGTTCGCTTGTCGGAGGCGTCGTTGGTTACACAGTTTCTTGCAAGCCGCATCGACGCTACGGTTCGGTTGATCAAGGGTTGCCTTTGCCTTGCCCTCGCCTCCAGTTTTTTGAATAGCTTTTCGAGAAGCTTTCAACTGCATCGTTCAGGAGCCTTCCTAGCCGCGCCGAACCAACCTCGTTCAAGTGGAGTCCGTCCTCCCAAAACAAATCTGGGCGCTCGTTGAAGTGATGCCATGCGTTCGTGAACCCTACGCCTTCATCGTTACATAACTGCTTTAGACTAGTGTTGACGCCGTACGCTTTACTGTTGTTGTATCCGGCGAACGTATTGACTCTCGGTAGAATTCCAGAGACGATGATGTGAGGGGACTTGGTCTTGTATTTCCGAATGACTTGACGGTATTTTGCTAACAGGTCCTGAATTTGAGTTGACTGAAGGTCGTTGGTTCCCGCATGGATCAGATACACTGTGTCGTCCTTCGCATTTACTGAAACTGCATCGACAGCTGATTCAATATCGTCCAGTTTGGCTCCGGGGATACAGAAACGCTGCCGTGTCAATGTATTCCGACCGCAAAACTCCGTAAGTTGGCCTTTCACCACACTGTCTCCAACTAAATTGACTCTAGTAGTTAGTTTGCCCATACCAGGAAACAGCGTCTGGTTCGTACAAGTGACAGCTGGTAGAATGGTCTTGTGATTTCCTCTGGAAAGGCGCGAGGTACAAGAGGGAGCGCGGGCTAAGGTGGGTTTGAAAGTGGTGGTGGTGATAGTAGTGGGTGGTTGGGGAAGGGTGGAGGGTGAGGTGTGGATGGAGGGAGATGTGGTATCAGAAGTGGAGGAGGAGGCGGAGGTTGAGTTCGTGTTGGAGGTGGAAGTGGAGGATGGAGTGGTGATGAGGATAGGGGAGGAGTCAAGGGTGTTGGAGGGAGAGGAAGGGAGAGCGGGAGAAAGGGGAGTGGTACTGTGGATGGAGGTGGATGGGGTAGGAAGGGAGGTGGATGGAGTAGAAGGAATGGTAAGGGTGGCGGCGGGTTCAGGCGTGGCAGAGGAGATCGTGTTGAAGGTGGAAGGGGAAGATGGAGTGGTGATGAGGATAGGGGAGGAGTCAAGGGTGTTGGAGGGAGAAGAGGGAGTGGGAGTGGATGAGGTAGCAAGGGAGGTGGATGGGATAGAAGGAATGGTAGGGGTGGCGGCGGGTTCGGACGTTGCAGAGGAGTGGGGTGGTTGAGGCGAGGCAGAGGAGATCGTGTTGGAGGTGGAAGGGGAAGATGGAGTGGTGATGAGGATAGGGGAGGAGTCAAGGGTGGTGGAGGGAGAAGAGGGAGTGGGAGTGGATGAGGTAGCAAGGGAGGTGGATGGGGCGGAAGGAATAGTAAGGATGGAGGCGGGTTCAGGCGAGGCAGGAGAAGGTGGAGGTGGAGGAGGAGGAGGGGGGAAGAAAAAAAAGGAGAAGAAGGACGATGACAAACAAAAAACAAGTTAGTGGATAAAGCAGATGCATAAGAAAGATAATGGGCGAAGGAGGATGGCGAAAAAGAAGAGGAGGAGGAAGAGGGAGAGGAGAAAGAGAAGATGGAAGCAATTAATCTGTTTTTTCTGTGCCTTCTTTCTCATCACGCTGTCTAAGAGGGGCTGGCCGAGGCACTTCCTTAGAGCCGCATTATCAATTAGCAGCCCTGTTTTCCACCCCGATGATGATGATGACGGTGACTGTTGATAGTGATGATATCTTCTGTCTCCCCTAAAAGCTAAGAAAATCAAGTTATGAGTGATTTTTTTTTATAGTCTCGCGGAAACTAAACTCTGAAATTTCTTGAAGTCTCCAATTGCTGTAGGTTATGTAAATGCCATTGTGGTGGTGAGCTAATGGATAGGTTTAGTTTTTCTTTCCTTCCTTTTCCATGAGTAACTAAATGGATACTATGTTCAACAGAAATAAACGGGTAGGTAATACGAGATGAAGTACGCGCTAGTTTCTCCTTTTAGCCATTACATCCTTCCTTCCTCCAGCTACTCGTTATACATCAGTGACCTCAAAGGGACCGCCTCGCCTTCACGGATGAAATAACTCTTTCACAGGACGGTTAACTGGGTCGTTGAGGCAGTTGGGGCTCACTTTACGTTCGTCTCCATACTTCGTCCATGTTTGGCTAAAATCTATGTAACTTATGCAACATTCATCTTCACTCTATTATAGCAGGGTTCAGAGGGTCTTACAGGTTCTGGGGATTTACTTACTTTACGTTGAAGTCTTCAGGTTTTTGTTCGTCTTCGTTTAACTTAGTGTTTATATCTACCTTTTACTGCTTTTAATTCCTCATTTCTACAGGACGGATTAGTAGCCATTTCCTCTTTTCCCCGTTGATATTCAAGGAGTTTTAAAAGACCGTTCAGGACCACGTCACGTCCGTCTCTTTTTTTCTTAGGTTCGTCTCCCCTTTACTGCGCCCGAGGGAGGGAGGGAGTGAGGTGTGTCTGCTGCTGGCGGCAAAGATCTGCGCCGAGAAGTCAGAAAATCTTATTGACGAGTACGAGGAATTGGACACTTTTGGCGCGCAATTTATCACATCACTCTTAGTATATGGTGTAAAAGGTCAGATAGATAGATAGATAAATAGGTAGATAGTGTGTGTGTGTGTGTGTGTGTGTGTGTGTGTGTGTGTGTGTGTGTGTGTGTGTGTGTGTGTGTGTGTGTGTGTGTGTGTGTGTGTTTTTGATGACATGTTATCCTCGCTCCTCAGTCTTCCCCTTTCCACTGTCCCGTCTCTATCTCACAGTTGCTTTCCTCCCCTTCCATCCTCTATTTCTGCGTCTCCTCTCCGCGCTCATAAACCAGGAACATGAAGAGGGGGAAAGGAATGTGTGTGTGTGTGTGTGTGTGTGTGTGTGTGTGTGTGTGTGTGTGTGTGTGTGTGTGTGTGTGTGTGTGTGTGTGTGTGCGTGCGTGCGTGCGTGTGTGTGTGTGTGTGTGTGTGTGTGTGTGTGTGTGTGTGTGTGTGTGTGAGGGCGCCTTTGTGAAATTGTGTGCGTATAAAGCCTGAAACACGTCGCCTCACCTCATGCGTAATACTTAAAGAACTTAACAAACACCTGAAAAAAAAAATGTGTAGGTGTTGGTGTAAAGTGAATGTTCTGATGCTAATTAGTTCACGGATACAGAAAGGCAATATCCGTCAGAGAAAGACATACAGAGGTCATAGGCACAAACGAAACACAAAGAAAAGGTGTTTGTGTGTATATGCGTTTGTGTGAATGTTGTGTAGTGTAGATGACATATAAGTGTTGGTGTGTGTGTGGAACAATATGTATAATTTAACAATAGGAAGACGTGGACAGACAGTGGAAGATAAACAATTAACAAAAGAGACAAACAATGATGACGCGCTAGACACGGACACTGACGCGGGACAAAATAGCAATAACAAAATATTAGTCTCTGCTATAGCACTCCATTTTCTGAGGAGTCACCGGGGAAGAGCACGCGGTTTGAGCGGTGACTGCTATATAAGAACTAGAACAAAAGCGATTAAATTAGGAAGAATGCAGCTTAGAAAAAATGGATACACTACTTTGGCAAAACAAAATTTACATGATCTAATGTACTAATTCTCTTATTAGGATTTGCAGTGCTGTTTCATTTCCTTACTTCTTTGCATGGTATTGTATTTCATGCCTTTTGTTATGTTCTCATTCAAGTTCAACACGGGTATGGAGGCGAATGAATGAATTAATATATTTGACCCAGCTATACAACTTACGGCATAATGGATTCTACGACCCTAATTTTTTTTACGAGAAACAAGAACTAGAAAAAAATATATACGAAAACAAATGGGGTGAGGTTTTGGTAGCTAGAATTAAGGTACTAAATATTAGGTTGAATAAAGAAAAATGTGTCGAGACTGATTAAAAAATAATGATGGCGAGAACTTCACATTGTTATAAATGCTGGGTATGATGCGAAAGAAGAGACAGAGAAACAATGCTGTAGATATGCTGGCAGACAGGTAGGTAGGCAGACACACTTACAGATGCAAACACAGACAACATTCAGACAGAAACACTGACACACTCATACAGATACAGACAAATCAACAAAGCCAGGGAATGGGAAAGAAGAAAGCCGTGATGGCGATATATCATGAGTTTTGTGGAGCAAGCAATTCATCACACAAGGGAAAAGTTACGTGCCGTGAATCATGCGGGAGTAAGTCACGCCGCGCGCCGAGGCAAACATAACTCCCCCAGCCAGGAGCGATGCGCCCTCCGGGTATTGGCGCTTCACAAGACTCGCCTCTTTGGCCGCTTCTACTAACTAGGGAGGCCAATTTTACTGCGTCCGTAAGAATCGGAATCGTCTTAACTTTTGATCAAGGTATCCTGCTGTCCGTCCAGTGTGAGGAGGCTGTGTGTGAGGCAAACTTTAGGCTTTTCCTTCTCCCCGCCCCTCAGCTCGTGCGACACCCACGCTGGAGGCTTAGGATGCTTTCCTCTTACTCGTTCCCCCTGTGGCCTGCTATCAGTTCTCCACCTGACAACTCAGCACATCCTTCCTATTCTTTAATAATACACAGATATCCTTCCCTATATTGCACATTTGTGGCTTGTTGTCAACTCAAAATGCCAACTAGAAACATCTTATCTCTTACGGAGTCAACTTCCTCGAGGCTGAGCGTTCTGTACCGTCTCCAGCGGTTCTTTTCGCCTTCCCAGATGCTAAGTATACAGAAGGGGCCTGTCCACCCCTTTATTGTGTATGCATCTCACATGTGTGTTGGTGGAGCTCCTCTCGCGTATCTTTTAAAAGCAGGGCAGAGTGAAAGGCCGCGTGAACTTCTTTTATTGACAATCTTCACCTCAATAGTCTCGTTGCATTTCATCATTATTTTCATGCTAAATGCTTCTTTAAACTTGGTAACATCATTTCTCCACCACCCCCGCGGCCTCGCTGCACAAACATTTATACTCCAGCTCATCTCTATGCTGTCCAACTTCTTAATGCAAGTGTTAAGTATAGTATCTTAATTGCTTACATCCTTTTCACTGATATAGCTCATAACAACCTTCCTTTTACTGTATATCTTCCTTGCTGAGACCTGAACTCTATCTAAGAAGCATCTTGAAATAGACTATCTATTTTTGGGCCTTTTTTCAGGAGTAGCATTTTCGCACATAAACAGAAAAATGTCTGGCCACTGGTCTCCCTCTTCTAGGAGAAAAAAGACAAATTATGGAAAAAAATGGAGAATGAGGAAGAGGAGGCTGGAGAGGAGAAGCAAAGCAAAAGTTTGAAAGGACCAGGAGTAGAAAAAGGAGGCGGCAAAAAAGTAAAACGAGTGAAAGGCTGAATGAAAAAAAAAGAGGAGGAAGAGTAAGAGAAGGAGGAGGCAAATGAACTGGAAAAAAACTGTGAAAGGCTGAATGGAAGGAGGAAGAAAAGAAGGAAGCAGAAGAAGAAAAAAACGTTATAAATGGGAAAAAAACTGGATTCAAAGACGTAAAGAGATCCAAGGAAGAATGACGGCGGCAATATCAGTGATGAAGGGAATGCTCATCACTTGGCGCAATGGGAAGAGGATTGGTGTGGAGCTTCACGCCACACGCTCCGTCTCTATTCTCATTCCACTCACTTCATCAACGTATTTACTCTCCGGCTCATGTTCTCTCTTACCTTCCTTTACCTTCCCGCTAATTCGAATGTTCCCTAAGTGAATGTAATGCATACCTATACCGCTTCATTCCTCCCTTAGTGCAATTCCATTTTCCCTTTCTTTATACCACTGACATTTCCTTTTCCATTTTTATTTTTATTTTCCGCTGCACTAAACTGTATTCATCCTACACCTAACACTAGACGACCTCCACGTTATCCCTTTTTCTTTTAGCAAACTTTTATTTCCTCATTCAAGTAACCATCCATATCTTCTCTCCGTCTAACTCCTTTCCATCACAAGCCTATCATCAGACTGCTTAGACGCCATCTCTCTCTGAAACGACACTGCTTTCCTTTCATTCTTAGGGTTCATGTTCATTATACTGTTTGTTTTACTTTACCGCACTTCACACCAATCACAAACCCAGTCAGGGATCTTACTTTACTTCCAGATGCAGCCTCCTCCCTTTCTGCATGCCGAACTCTGTCTCCCTCTCCCTCTCTCTCGATCTTCCCTTTTCACTTCCTCATATCAACACGAACCCCGCCAGCAGACTTATATTACTTTCAGATGCAGCCCTCTCTCTCTCTCTCTTTAATGGTTTCTCCCTCTCTCTCTTCTCTTCCATCACGTTATCCTTCTCTTCCCCACTCCAGTGACCTTTCATATACACACAACACCAGCCTTCCTCGTCCCAGGCACAGTTCCTTTCCTGCCATTTCTCTCCTTCTCTATCCCTCTTACGCAAACACAGAATCTTTATTTTTCGGTTCATTTAAATGTTTGTCCACCAGTATATCTTCCTGCCAATTTATATATCCGTTTAACCACGTACCTACCTATGTATAAGTCTATTTATTTACTTTTTTATTTAAAAAAAATATATCAATATCCGTTTAATGTCATATCTACTCTCTCTCTCTCTCTCTCTCTCTCTCTCTCTCTCTCTCTCTCTCTCTCTCTCTCTCTCTACTTATTCTTTATGAGGTCATTCTTATAAAAGGGCTGCTGAAACATAACGATCCATTCCTCAGTTTTTAGAGTGACCGCAAATACCTGTGTAACATTTTCTTGGAGCGAAAAAGAACGACTGAGACAAACGAGCAACACAAGGCAGTAAAGATACACATTAATTTACAGCACCTGCAGTACTATAACAAATCATTCGAGTGACGCGTCCCAGAGGCAAGAGAAGGAAAAACACAGTAATATTTCAATAGTTCATGCCTCCAGTGTCCGAGAAGAAGAATAAACAGAAACATCGGCCTCACGCTCACGTCGCTGGCTGCTCCTAAATTACACACAGGTTTCAGAGTACAATGCTGTTTTTCGCATGTTCAACTCATGATCACGAGTTGGACTCACTTTCGCCAGCAGGTACCCTCACGACGACAGCAAGTGCTCATTTCGTCGATCTCTGTGTACTGCCAGGACCTCACACACCACACACCCCATCCCTTTTGCTCAAGGGGGGACAGTAACCACTCCTAGTCAACGGAAAGAATCCGGCCTGAGCGGGGCTCGAACCGCTGCCTGTTTGGCCGTGAAGCCTTGCAACGCAGCGCTCCACCAATTGAGCTATCGGAGCGGTGTGTGTGTGTGTGTGTGTGTGTGTGTGTGTGTGTGTGTGTGTGTGTGAGACGAATCTCCTGATATCGTTACATAAAAAAAAAAAAAAACTTGCATCTCTTAAATACATTCTTCCAGCACAAAACCTCAATATCATTTCATATGACGAAAAAGGAACACGACTATTTACAATCTTACCCTCGCCACCGCCATGTAGTGTCGTTCAGTTCAAGCACAGCCTCAATATTTATTTTATCGTAAACAAGCCAATACAGAAAGCAAAGCAAAGATGAAGTGTGAAGCAAACATTTAAGTCGCACTGCGACACCCGAGACGCGTTGTTTTCTATGTGTAATGGACGTCTGTAAAAAGAGTGTACTGAAAAGTCATAACGGCTGTGTTTGTGGTGTATTTACATGAAGTAACGTTTTTTTTTTATTTTGTCGTTTCTACTTTTTTTGCTACTTTTTTCAGTCCCTGTTATTGTGTATTTGAAATTGCATCTGTTTGCGATTAACACTATTTTTATTAATAATATCATTACTATTGTCTATTTTGTATTTATTAAAAAAATCATGTGAGTGAGAGCAAAGAACACAGCGTGTATAAAGGCTATTGATTTTATGTTGTTCAAACGCATATTTCTCAGGTATATGACACACACACACACACACACACACACACACACACACACACACACACACACACACACACACCGGTGGCTCAATCGGTAGAGCGCTGCGCTGCGAAGCTTAACGGCCAAGCAGGCGGCGGTTCGAGCCCCGCTCAGGCCGGATTCTCTCGGTTGACTAGGAGTGGTTACTGTCTCCCCTTGAGCAAGGGGGATGGGGTGTGTGGTGTGAGAGGTCCTGGCAGTACCCAGAGATCGACGAAATGAGCACTTGCTCCTGTCGGGAGGGTACCTGCTGGCGAAAGCGAGTCCAACTCGTGATCAGGCCGTGGTGAATTACACACACACGTACAGGTTAATAAACAATTCAATAAAATCTTCGTTGGATCATTACACACATCTGAAGCGGCCTGGAAGTTTCACACTTCATAGTTACTCCTACGATGTGTGTCTGTGTGTGTGTGTGTGTGTGCGTAATTCACCACGGCCTGATCACAAGTTGGACTCGCTTTCGCAAGCAGGTACCCTCCCGACGTGAGGAAGTGCTCATTATTGTCGATTTCTGGGTACTGCCAGGACCTCCCACACCACACACCCCATCCCCCTTGCTCAAGGGGGGACAGTAACCATTCTTAGTCAACGGAAAGAATCCGGCCTGAGCGGGGCTCGAACCGCCGCCTGTTTGGCCGTGAAGCCTTGCAGCGTGGCGCTCTAACCGACTGAACTACCAGAGCGGTACGTAGCTACCAGAGCGGTGTGTGTGTGTGTGTGTGTGTGTGTGTGTGTGTGTACCTAGCGCCGTGTTTTTAGTGCTGTTTGTTGGACGCATTGGTTTCATGGTCGATGATGAGGACGCGTGCGACAAACATACCCGTGTGACGCAGCGTTGTGGTGTGTGCGAGGGACGCATCAAAGTCCTCTCCTCCTACTGGCCGCCTCTCTCGCTTTGCTTTCAAGTTTCTCCGTTTCTCAATAATGATAGAGATCGGAGATAAATAACGCCACTGAGACCATTTTAGTTTTTTTATGTGATACTTTTTCACCAAAATATGTGATGGAAACACAAAAATGTGATTTTTCTCATTGCTTTATTTCACCGAAAAATGCATGAAAACAAAATAAAAAAATAGATATTTACCAACTCTTTTACCAATGGGAAGTCAGGGGTGGATTTTCCCTGATATATTGGTATTTCAGGACACCAGAAGTATAATAAATTATCCCAACTCCATCACCTGCAGCGAAGTACATCTACAAGGTAACACACACACACACAAAAAAAAAAAAAAAAAAAGTGCTGCAAAATAAATAAATAAAAAGTGAAAAGCAACACATCATTTTCTGTATTAACTGTTGATTCTCGCCGAGTTGAAATTCTGACTTCAAACTTGTACATAGAAACATAAAAATAACCCAAGACTGCCTAGCGATTGTAGAATCAATTTGTAACCATGATCTTTTTTTTCAGATTTTCTTCCGTAAGACGTTGTCTTCTGTCAGTCAACACATTTTTGTAGATTGAGAAGCTTCTCTCTACATCCAAGTTGACTGCTGGGGCGAATTTAAAATTGGCACTATTTATCTCCTGGCCTCATTGCAATATACGGATCTCCGTCACTCCTGGCATCACTCACCTATATCTTTTAACTTCTAACTGAATAATTAGTCGACGTGAAATAGACTACTGAAATACTGCTGTCATGAAGTTTTCAACAGGGATCTGGTAATAACGTCGTGTTTGGGCCATTTTATGTAAATATCCGGCAGACACCGCGATTTAGTTTTTTTTCTTTTTGCGAAAATCACTGTTTTATGTGAATTTTTTTTTTATGTACTTTAAATATTTTCCGATCTCTAATAATAATAATAATAATAATAATAATAATAATAATAACAATAATAATAATAATAATAATAATAATAAAAATCGACTAATAGTACAACAACAACAACAACAACTACAACAGCAGCAATAATAATAATAATAATAATAATAATAATAATAATAATAATAATAATAATAATGATAATAATAGTAGTAATAATAATAATATTTCCATAACAATCATTTATTTTGTAATGTTTGATTACACACACACACACACACACACACACACACACACACACACACACACACACACAGAACAAGCCCATAGTGTATTATTTTAGGCTACATTTTTTTTCAAACCCGATGAAAGTCTTTGTGTACTGAATCATTGTATCTAATAAAGGCTTAATAATAAGAAGTAATAAGAAGAATAATAATAATGGAATAATAATACACACACACACACACACACACACACACACACACACACACACACACACACACACACACACACACACACACACACACACACACACACACACACACACTTATAATAATAATAATAATAATAATAATAATAATAATAATAATAATAATAATAATAATAATAATAATAATAATAATAATAAATAAACAAAAAACAAACAAAGACACACACACACACATACATACATACATACATACATACATACATACATACATACATACATACATAATAATAGTCATAATAATAATAATAATAATAATAATAATAATAATAATAATAATAATAATAATAACAATAACAAATAAATAATTAAATAAACAAAAAACAAACACACACACACACACACACACACACACACACACACCTAATGATCTCCGCAGCACGGCCTCAAACTTCTCCTCGGCGCCCTTTTCTCGTCCTCCAATCAGAGTCAATTATCGGATTGGCTGGCGTCTTCTCTTCCTCTCGACACGAGCACTTTGTTCAGGCTTCTTATTAGGGTCTTGTTATCCCGCCGGCGGCTCGGGTTTTTTGTTGATAACTGTGAGGTTGTATTTCACTACGCTGTTCTGATTTCTAACCCTGAAATGTCGTCAAGTATATCTATCTAAACTAATCTTGCTCATTTATCAAGAAACATTTATACTGCAGTCAAGTGCTTATTTTTTCCTACTTTTGTTGCCATTATTCATCGCGATTATTATTTACCACTATTTATCGCTCAGCAGTGCAAGTCCAAACCGAGTCGTGATATGAGTGGTTCCAACAAAACACAAGATGCAGGAGAATATAAAGGATGAGCACGGTTGTTGTTTTTTGTATAATCGTGAAAGGCATACAGAGAAGTTATGCAAGCGTAGACCATGCAAGCAGAGCCAAATATATATGCTTAAAATGTAAGGAATGGGTCGAACGCACTCGTTACATAGTTCAGCCGTTTTATTTTATCTGCTATAGACAAAAAAACTTTTATTTTGCTATAAGTAAATAATGGCGTCCGTATTACAAACTCTCTTCATTTGCCACTCTTTGGACAACAGTTCAAAAAATCAATAGTAGTCAGCCAGACCCCGTTCACTTCAATTTCCTATGAACTACCTTTACAGGTTAATGGCAACAGCCAACATACTAATTTTGTTATTAACAGCATTATGTAAACAAGGCCCCCCTCCAAAAAATAGTAGAAAGTATGAGGAATGTATCGAGTTTAACGTTGAAAAGCTAGCGTTGAATTCAGAGGTGATGACAACTGACATCTCATGTGAAGGGAGGGCTTGGAATAAGACCGTACTCCACCCTTGATTCCCTCTGCCCACCACCACCATAAGCAACAATGACCATCACCATGCATCACTCCTTTCAGGTACTGCACAATACACATACTTTACTTTAATTATCCCACCTCTCCACATCATTCTTTTTTCGCATCACCACTACCCCCACCACGCTCTCACAGCTTCACAACGCAAGACACAGGCCTTCATCACCTCCCCTACCCTATTTATCCCATCCTATTCCATCCCGCTTTTCCCTTCACCATTCTGCCGCTCCAAAGGATAAAAACTTCCTCAAGAAATCGAACAAGTTTACCTGCTTTTTCTAAGAGGATCAAGTTGCATGGACTTTTAATTTCCTCTCCCGGAGTGAATTGCTCTCGCCTGGCAGGATATTAGACTCGCCTATTGCTTTCTAAATGAAATGCGACTCGTTTCTGCGAGGATGGAAGTTTCTGTGCGTTAGATTGACGTGTTACGCAGTTTGTGAAATAGAAAAGTTGTGTTTTCATCACGTCTTATTTGAGAAAAGGAAAGCGCAACAGTTTTTTTTTATTACATGTGATGTTAAAGTTTTGATCTCCAATAATGTTACCCTAAGGTCAGATAATGTTAAATGTAGTTGAGTTTAAAATAATAGCGAATACATATCCATAATAAAAACGGATGGGCGTATAGATAAAACAAAATCCTGAACTGTTATCTTGAGGGCATATGTTTCAGAAAAAAAAGTAAAAAGAAGAGATCACTGGAGACAAACAGAAAGAAAGAAATGTTAAAAAAACGGAAAATATAGGCATAGACCAATCCATCACCAAACTTTCCGAATAAAAGTCAGATGACGTCAAACAGGGAGAAAAAAAATAGAAAAGAAACATTGCATATACCAATTAAAAAATACAATAAAACATTGCAGAATACCAGGAAAAAAATAATTACGAAAGTTTCCGAAGAATAACAGGACAACAAAAAGATATCATATATGAAATATCAGATAACAAAATATGAGTCATACTTATTCTACGAAAGAATATCAATACACAAACATATTTATCCCAAGAATCTTGAAAAAAGAAGTTAAAAAAAAGATTGATAAAAAACTCTATATACACTAAAGCAAAACGATGTATAACAAAAAAAAAAAGGAGAAGCTACATCCAGTCCAATCTCTAACGGTAATTTCCGTTGTCAATATTTTTTTTCTATTCAGCAGCGACAAGACGAGATAATCATTTGGAACGCCTTACTATCTATCTATCTCTCCATACCTACGTTTAAACCTATCTATCTATCTATCTTAATATGTATATCATTGTCTATCATTAACCAATCACTTGTAATCCTCTCATACATCTTGTCAGGAGTCAGTCAATCAAACCTCACAACTCAAACTTGTGAATCCTCTTGTGGCAGACAAAAAAAGCATTTCTCGGAACGCTCCTTTACACACACACACACACACACACACACACACACACACACACACACACACACACACTTGCTCACTCCCCTCCAGCCTTGTGTGTTTGTGGTGGCGTACAGACCGAATTGCATGTGATCGAGAGCTGCTCTTTGACGCAGCACATACGAGATACATATGGCTTGTCATCTATTAATGATATGTTCTCGGCAAATCACGGTAACAACCTTGTATGCAATATCATCTGGCAGGTTTTAGAAATTTACAAAGATTGAGTATTAGGCATATCCATCATTTTGCACTCAAATGTTGTTTTTAGTCAAATGTTGTTCTATTTTTGTATTGCATTTTACTTTTGAATTGTAATTTTGTATTCTTTTATCGTAGTGTATTGTATTGTATTTTACTACTATATTGCTTTTGTATTCTTTTATCGTAGTGTATTGTATTGTATTTTACTATTGTATTGTATTTTTGTAGTCTTTTATCGTAGTGTATTGTATTGTATTTTACTATTGTATTGTATTTTTGTAGTCTTTTATCGTAGTGTATTGTATTGTATTTTACTACTGTATTGTATTTTTGTAGTCTTTTATCGTAGTGTATTGTATTGTATTTTTGTAGTCTTTTATCGTGGTGTATTGTATTGTATTATTGCACTACTGTATTCTTGTATTCTTTTAAATCTTGTTTCAGTTCTTATTTTAGTTTTTGCTATTTTGTAATGGACCGACAGCGACATTGCTCGTTTGTATCTATAATATGTCAAGTTTTGTAATTTTATGATTCTGTTGTGGTCAATAAAATAATAATAATAATAATAATAATAATAATAATAATAATAATAATAATAATAATAATAATAATAATAATATCGTAAGAGCGAGAAAAAAAGAAAAAAAAATCTGATGGTCGTACAGCGAAAGAGCACAAAGGCGTCACAACTTCCTAGATGTGTATTGCGCCGCAGTGTTTTTCTTTTTTAATTCTTTTCAGCGACTTATTTACTCGGACATTGCTGCGAAGGGCGCGCTGTTGCCAACCTTGCAGGAGGCGCTGGGAAAAAAAGACGCTGAGATTAGTGGAGCGATGGAGTTTATAAAGGAAGGTTCAGGTGGAGAAAAAAGGAAGGAGGAAAGATGCGTTGGGAGAGAAATACGGAAGGGAAATGAGTGAGGAATGAAAGAAGGGAAGGTGAGGTTTAGATAGAAGGGCGATTGGTTGTTAAAGCAATGCAGTGGGAGGATGAAGTTGTGGCAGTAGAAAATAAGATGGAAGGTAGAAGAGAAAGGTGAAAAGTAGAAGAGAGGAATAATAAAAAAGAGATGGTGATTGAAGGAAAAGTCGAGAGAGAGAAGGACGCGAGATGCCGAGATAACAGAGAAAGGTGGGAGGGAGAGAAAAAATGATAATGAAGAAGAGAGAGGAAAGGTTCATGTGATAAGTAAAAGTAAAAGGCTGAGGGAGGGACTTAAAGAGAGAAAAATAAGAGGAACTGAAGGTATTTAGGAAGAATAGGTGTGGAGGAAATTGATAGAGCAAAGAGACAGAAGAAAAGGGATACAGAGGTTCCTGAAAACACAAACAAAGAGTAAGAGCTGAAGGTATTAGGACAGTGCTTTCAGATTCAGACAGTGCTTTCAGATATTTTTTGAGTAGCGGGCTTTTTTTCACATTTACTACCTTTTTTTATGCCCTTGAACTGACTCCTCTGCTGTAAAAAGAGAAAAAGATAGGAAAAAATCAGAGAAGAAATAAAAAGCCTGATGAAAAGAAAGGGGAAGAGAGAAATGGAGGAAGGGACGAGGGAAAAGGAGAACATGAGTGTTAATGAGAAAATAAAAGTGGGAAGAGAGAGAGAGAGAGAGAGAGAGAGAGAGAGAGAGAGAGAGAGAGAGAGAGAGAGAGAGAGAGAGAGATATGCCCTCCATCACACAGTTTCTCCCTCTTACGCTTCTTCGCTCCATTTCCTCTTTTCAGTCCCCCCCCCCCTCTCTCTCTCTCTCTCTCTCTCTCTCTCTCTCTCTTCCCAAAATCCTCCTCCTCCTTCTCCATATTATTCACACAGCGTCCATATTTTCCTTCGCTTCTCCCTCCTTTTATTGTTTCCTTCTGCCTGCTGTTAATTCCTTCTCTTTCTCCTTCTCTTTTGTCTCCTTCTCCTCTTCCATTTCCTGCTTCACATCCTCCTGTCCTTTCTTAGTCTTCCTCATCCATTTCCTCCTGTTCCTGCTTCTTATGTCTATTTTCCATTTACTTTGCTTCATCTTCTCTTTCTGATACTTCCTCCTCTTGGTGATTTCTTTTTCCCCGTTTTCGCAATGCTCTCCTCTCTTAATTCTAACTTCACTTTTTGTCTTTCATATCTCACCGTACCTCGTCGTCGTCTTGTTCTTGCCTCATTTCCTTCTTCTCGTCTCCTCTTCCCATCTTTGTTTCTCTCTTACAGCACCTCCTAGTCCTTTTACTTCCCCCTCTCATCTTTTCCTGCTTCTCCGCCTCTTCTTCCTTCATCTCCCTTGTACTTCTTCATAAGCCTCCTTCCCTCCCGCTCCCTTCCTCCTCTTCTTGGGCCTTCATCCCTGCCGCTCCCATTACACCGACAGCGCTATAAATGTCAAAAAAAGGAACGTACGGGCGCTGCGGTAAGCCAGAGGGGGATATACGGGCAGTTGCGGTTGATTTTGGCTGGTCAGGCGTCGTATGGGCCCGTAAGACACAGCAGATTGGAGACGCGCGTGGCAGCCAAATTTAGAGGAACTGGGAGTGGGGTTGGGAGCCCTTGTCTACTGTCCCGGCGGGTTAGTCTCTGTCCGTTTGTCTGTCTCTTCCAGCTGCCACCAGTGTTACAGAGCCTACCGCCAGGGACAAGTTTAGAAGGGATGGGAAGAACGTTAGAAGTTTTGACTTATTTTCATGGCGAGTGTCTATTTTTCCTTTCCACTTTTTTCCACTTCTTTTTGTCGGTATGTTCTGCCTTCTTCGCGTCTTTGTATAATGCTGAGCCAGTCTTCCGTTTATCTCTTCACTGATTTTTCTTTCCTTTATTACTTCCTTTCCCCTGTTCTTTTTCACGTCATCTGGTCCAATTTAATCCCTTCTCAGGTACAACCGCTCTGTTCCTTCTCATATCCGCTTTTTCCACTTCCGCGCGTCTTTGTATAATGCTGAACCAGTCTTCTGTTTATCTCTTCACTGATTTTTCTTTTCTTTATTACTTCCTTTCCTCTGTTCTTCACTTCATCTGGTCCAATTTAATTCCCGTTCCGTTTCTTATCCCTTTTTTTGTTTTGTTCCGGTTTCATTGCATATACAGTCACCTGAAAGATTTACATTTTTCTTTATTTATTTGTCTTCTTCCGTGTTTTGTTCCTTAAATTTTCATTCATCTATCTCGTTCGTTCTTTCCGTTCACTTCCTTACCGTTTCTTATTCTTCGTCAATGTCTACACCAAAATAAATGACATTTTCTACACTTTTCGTTCTTTCCATCTTTTCTTTCTTCGTCCAATCTTATCCTTTCCTGTCTTTTCCTGTTCCATGTCCTTCCTATTCTGCCATATTTTCCTCTTGGTCAATGTATACAGATGATTTAGCATAATTTTCTTCTATTTTTACTATTTTTTTCTTCCATATCCATTTCTTTACATCATATTAGTTTCGCCCTCCCTTCCTGTGCTTGCCAATCCTTAATCTTGCTTTGCCTTCGTTAATGAATACAGATTAGTAGGTGGTTTTTCACTTGTCATTAGAGTGTTCTTTCATTTTCATCCTTCTTTCCTTCCCTCCTACATAACCTCACATGTCTCCCGCATCGTTCCTGTTTTGCTTTATGTTGTTTAATCTTCTGTGTTGTTCCAGGCTCTTGGTCAATGCATATATTTGTAGCGGAGTTAGTTTCGTTGTTGTTTTCTTACTTACATTTCTCTCCTTATAATTTATATGCCAGTTTTCTTATTTTCCGTCCCCTTATATAAAAAAATGTTCTGTTCTAATCTACCCAGTAGTCTCCACGTAGTGCAAAGTTAGTTTTCTATTCTCTCTCTCTCTCTCTCTCTCTCTCTCTCTCTCTCTCTCTCTCTCTCTCTCTCTCTCTCTCTCTCTCTCTCTCTCTCTCTCTCTCTCTCTCTCTCTCTCTCTCTCTCTCTCTCTCTCTCTCTTTCCGTACCATTACTTTTTGTATTATATAAATATGAACAGAAAAGAAGCTAAGCATTTCCTTTTTTTATTTCTCTCTCTCTCTCTCTCTCTCTCTCTCTCTCTCTCTCTCTCTGGCTCTCTCTCTCTCTCTCTCTCTCTCTCTCTCTCTCTCTCTCTCTCTCTCTCTCTCTCTCTCAGCTCGGCATAGCCCCCACTCCCCCCTCGCCCCCGTCCGCTGCCATCAACAACTCTCTTTAAACATGACGGAGAGTAATTTCGTTTCTTTTTTCCCTCATTTTTTTAATATTACTTTCACCAGCCATTCCTCTTCATATTCTACAACCTCACATTTGAAATGAAAATAAGGGACTGCGCTTCATTCCGCTCGCGTTTTCATATTTTTTTCGGCCATTATTTTAAAATTATATGATGAGACCCTTTACCAACATACGGATATGAACATGGAAATAAAAGTAACTGAGCACATACTTCACAGAAAATTAATAAGGGATTGATATGGAACGTTTCAGCATAACTTTTCTATTACGTCTGCACGAAACACTTCTCTTTTCTCGCGGTGGCTCTCAAACGTATTGCTAAATCATCTATGAAACAGGTATTTGGGAACAAGGATATTGAAAGGTTTAAGTATTTTAATTTTTTTCACAATTGGTTTAACATTCTTCACCAACGTAGCTTAAACTCAGTTCGAAATTATTAATATATACAAATTAAATGATACTGAAAAATACATATACTATAAGTTTTAGCTATATTGAATTTTTACACTAGGCCTACACCCTGGTTACTTCATTCTCTCTTTTTCAACATAATTCTACTGAAAAATCCTTCATAAGTTCAAGAATATTAGAAAAATAATAACATATCATGGGCGTTCTGGTAATTTTTCAAGGTTTCAGTACTGGTTCCCACGCTGTATATCTCTTTCCACTCCTCCCTCCCGTGGTATTCTGCATATTTCTAAAGCATTAAATATGAACACGAATATGCCGGTGGAAACTCAGGATGGAAGGAAGAAACTGAAGATGTGCAGATTTTGTTAGTGGGGTTCCAATATTGTTTTCATACTGCGTGGTTCTATCCTTCCCTTGCAGCTTTCAGCAGACTCAAAACACAACCATTTTCTTTTGTAAAAGCAATCTAAGAGCATAACATATCAAAGGAAAGAAAAATGAGTATTTCCGAAAAATTTATTAACCATTCACGACGCGTGCCCTCTTTCCTCGTATACACATAGAGGTAAAGAACATGAAGATATGGAGACATGGATGAAAAGTAGTTGCAAAAATATCTTAGTAAATGTATCATTATTGTTTAAAAGTTCCTTGCTCTTTTTCACTTGGAAGCTTTTGAAGGACACAGACCCTAAAACAGTAATAATAGAACATTTTTGAGTTAAGGTTTATGGGTTATTAACATACACAGTAAACATACTAAGACTGTAAACAAATATAGGTAAGAGCTACACAGATGAGTAAAGCGAAATAAAACAGGAGTTCATAAGATTTCAAGAACACTGCGTGCCTTTTTCTCTCCCATTTAGCTTTACGAGTACTGCAAAACTTGCGAGTAATTTTTTCTTTTTTTACAACAAAGGAGACGGCTCAAGGGCAACAAAAAGAGTGTAGAAAAAAAACCCGCTACTCACCGCTCCTACAACAGACAACAGTAAAGAGAGGCCAAAAGAGAGGTCAATTTTTTTTTTTTTACGTGTACGCCTATAGCGCCGGTAGGCTTGCTTGAGGGGTCTGGATGGTAGTCGGCCCCAGTCCGTCAATGGCGCAGGCAAGTGTTTATAGTGGCGCCATCTTCTCTTGGCTCATAGTGCCCCCCGGAACTCGTTCTTGATTCACTTGGACGGTTTCCTCTAGAGTCCGGGTTGATGGGTGGTCCTCAGGACAGCATGTGGGTAGTTTTAAGCCACTCGGCGGTGACTGAAAAATCCAAGGTGGTAGCGTGTGGATTCGAACCCGCGTCGTCCATCACGCGGTGAATGTGGGCCCAGCACGCTACCACTCAGCCACCGCCTACCATTGATCGGGTGGAGAGGTGTCTTGATACACTCTTCTTGAAAGAGGTCAAATCATAGGCAGGAGGAAATGCAGACGAAGGAAGGCTGTTCCAGAGTTTACTAGTGTAAGGGATGAATGAGGGAAGATGCTGATTAACTCTTGCATAACGGGTTTGGACAGTATAGGGATGAGCTAGAGTAGAAAGTCGAGCGCAGCGGGGCCGCGGGAGTGTTGGAGGCATGCAGTTAGCAAGTTCAAAAGAGCAGTCAACGTGAAAATATCGATAGAAGATTGAAAGAGAGGCAACTTGGCGGCGGAATTTAAGAGGTAGAAGACTATCAGTAAGAGGAGGAGAGCTGATGAGACGAAGAGCCTTAGACTCCCCTCTGTCCAAGAGAGCATGGGGTGAGTGGAGCCCCCCCATACGTGAGATGCATACTACATACGAAGGCGGACAATGCCCCTGTATATGGATAGCAATTGTGCGTGTGAGAAGAACTGGCGGAGACGATACAGAACGCCCAACCTCGAGGAAGCTGATTTAGTGAGAGAAGAGATATTAAGTTTACAGTTAAGATTTTGGGTTAAGCAAAGACCGAGGATGTTTAGTGTTGAAGAAGGGAACAGCTGAGTATTGTTGAAGAATAGGGAATAGGTGTTTAGAAGACTGTGTCGAGTTAATAGGTGGAGAAATAGGGTTTTTGAGGCTTTGAAGGACACACGGTTCCTTTTACCTCAATCGGATATAGTAGCAAGTCTGAGGTTAAGCGTTCTGCAGCCTCCAGTCTGGAGTCTTGTAATTCCTGTTGGGAGGGTCTTCTGTTGAAAGAAGTTGAATAATGCAGATTGGAGTCGTCAGTGTATGAGTGGACAGGACAGTTTGTTATGGAAAGAAGATCATTGATGAATAGCAGGAAGAGAGTGGGTGATAGGACAGAGCCCTGTGGGACACCACTGTTAATAGGTTTAAGAGAAGAACACTGACCGTCTACCACAGCAGAGATAGAACGGCCGGAAAGGAAACTGGAGATAAAGGAACAGAGAGAAGGATATAAACCGCAAGAGGGCAGTTTAGAAGGCAAAGCGTTGTGCCAGACTCTATCGAAAGCTTTCGATATGCCTAGCGCGATTGAGAAAGTTTAACTGAAACGGCTAAGAGAGGATGACCGTTAGGAGAGAAAGAAGATCACCAGTAGAACGCCCCTTGCGAAACCCATACTGGCGATCAGATAGAAGGTCAGAAGTGAAAAGGTGCTTTTGAATCTTCCGGTTAAGGATTAATTCAAAAGCTTTAGATAGACAGGAAAGTAAAGCTACAGGGCGGTAGTTTGAGGGATTGGAACGGTCACCCTTCCTAGGCACAGGCTGTATGAAGGGGCACTTCCGGCAGGAAGGATAGGCAGAGGCGAAAGAGTTTGACCAGGCAGGGTGTCAGCACAGAAGCACAGTTTTTGAGGACAATAGGAGGCACTCCATCAGGTCCATAAGACTTCTGAGAGCTGA